>NC_142411.1:11149816-11299816 GCF_059441095.1 Idiotropiscis lumnitzeri
CCCTCCGTCCAGATGCACCTGAAGCGGGCGCATCGCGTTTGGCGGGAGGCCAGGTCGGCCTTGTCCCGCACAGCAGAACGCAACCGACGGATCGCCGACCGGCGCCGACGCCCAGCCCCGATGTACCAACCCGGGGACAAGGTATGGTTGTCCACCCGCGACCTTAATCTGGCGGGAACCTCCCGCAAGCTAGGTCCACGTTTCGTGGGTCCCATGGAGGTGGACTCCATCATTAACCCTGTGGCCGTCAAGCTCAAGCTCCCGGCCACCATGAAGGTTCATCATGTTTTTCACGTGTCCCTGCTCAAACCGGTCTCATCGTCACCCCTGGCTCCTCCATCCACCCCACCGCCGCCACCACAGATCGTCGAGGGCGGTCCGGTGTACACGGTGCGGGAAATCTTGGACTCCAGGCGCAGGGGCAGGGGCTTCCAGTATCTGGTCGACTGGGAGGGCTACGGACCGGAGGAGCGCCAGTGGATCCCCCGCTCCTGGATCCTTTGTAACGACCTCATCCGGGACTTCCACGCCGCACACCCGGGCAAGCCTGGTGGTCCGCCAGGAGGCGTCCATTAAAGGGGGGGGTACTGTCATGACCCGTTGTGCTCCTGCCATGTCTCACGTGTTCTTTGTTTGTTTTCCCAGCTGACGTGGGGGCGTTTCTCCAGCGCTCTTCCCCGGGCACGCTGCCACGCCTGGAGAGGCGCGCCCGCCAGCCACGCACCTGATCCTAATCAAGTCTTGATTATCTCCTTCTTAAACCTTCCGCATCCGACGGGTCGACGACGGATGATTCCCTTGCTCACGACCACGTACCAAGCGATAATTCTTGCCATTGATTTGTGCTCCACGCGTGTTTTGACCTCTAGCCCGTTCTACGACTCCGCCTCTAGCCTTAGCCCTTATTGAGCGTGTATGTTTGCTGATTGACATTCCTTACCCTTCCGCGGTAAGCGATTTACGTTCGTTTTTGTTTCCTTGCCTTTGGCAAGCGTTTTTTGTTCACTACGTTTTCTCCCTGGGGTGGTTTGTCCCCCAGCACTTTCGGTTTGTACCCTCGGCACTTCGTTGTGGATCCTTTTGTTATTTTTGATCTCTGCCGGGAGAATAAATTCCTTGTAACCTCTCCGCCTTGTTCGTGTCTGCTCTTAACGAGTCCACCTCGACAATCTCGGCTCTGCCGGGATTGTCACCTGACAGTGTGTGATTCAAGAGTTTGATGCTACCTATGTCACCGCTATACGTTAAACTGGATGTTAAACACACCAATGTACTCCAAATTACGGAAATGCTGTGTGCACGGAGTCCAACTCTCCTACTTACTGTTTTATGGAAAATGTGAAATCTAAGATGGACAGGTGTGTGTTGCTCGTGCTCTATTCCTGGACTAGCAAAGGATTTGATACCATTAGCCAGAAATTTCTCATTTCAAAACTGTCATGGGTTAACTTTTCACATGAGGCCACAAAATGGTTACAATTATATCTCGATTGCAGAACACAAGCAGTTAGGGTAAGAACTGAGTTGTCTTATTTTGTAGAAAACTATTCGGGTGTGCCCCAGGGTTCAATCCTGGGACCAATTCTATTTAGTCTGACATTGTGATTTATGTACATGGGAAGGATGAAGAGGAAGTGGCTAACAAACTCTCAAAAACAATGGAGCTTGTTTCAAAATGGCTGCATAACTCGTCGACATTTGAATGCTCAAATACTGAGTGTGAGTCTTTTTTAAAATGAGACTGGTGGACTCTCCAGTTCCTGATGTGTATATTGTATAAGTTAACCAGTGAAATTCAGTTTGGCAAATCACTAAAATTGAAGTCAAACGAGTGAACTACAACACTCAGTAACACTGACATTCTCCTGTATTTAGATTGATGATATTTCTATATTGCAATAGCATTTTGCTGGTGATAGTGACACATCCTTGCATGTGCATCATCCTGCATTCCCAGTGCCCATCACTCCAAAGTGTCAACGGCACTCCTTAATACATACATATGTTAATGAAGCCCGATAAGGTATCCATCCATCATAGCATATATCCTGTTCAGGGACACATGGGAAGTGACTTTTCCACTGTACTAAGAGCTTCGGCCCCACGAGTTAGAGAGAAAAATAGACTGTTGAAGCAAAGAGGAGACTGTCGAGCATATTAATCTTGCGTTCAGGGTTAAGGAATATTCGTAACAATGCCGCAGAGATTAAGCTAACATTCACATGTGTGTTTATTTTTTAAATTTTTCAGTCAATGACTTCCCAGAGAGACCACTCACAAATCTTAGCGAATTTAGCACAGTACACACAAATCGTTGCTGACCCACACTCTGACCAAGAACTTTTGTTCTCTGGAACGACAGTTCGAACCACTCTGTTTTGTGTGCCATCATACACGATGAGAGAAGAAACTTTTTTTTTGTTTTTTTCGAAATTTTGTATACATTTTGTGATCTCTGGAGCATTTCCTGTTTTGCCACATTAAGAAATCATCAATACTATCATTGGGCCTCAGCTAATGTTTTCATTTCTGATTATAAATCACTGACTGCCATATTGTGGTGAGCAGTGAATGACATCATTGTACAAGTATTTGTTCTTCAGGCCAAGCATTTCTCAGTGCTCTTCTCCACCCGTGCTTAACTTGGGTTTAAATATGAGTGTGGGCAGCAGGATGTTAAATGCCGCAGCAGACCATCAGTGACACAAGTGTTTCAACATTCCTCTGACTCAATACCACAACTTGCAGTCAACTGACTCGGAAAAGTATTTTAATTCACCCCCCCTCAAATAAAACAAGAATAATATTGTGAAACCTTTTGACCATAATTGCTACTTTGAATTTCCTGTCCAAATGCCACTAGATAATTTAGTTTGGAATCATTCCAGCAAATCTGCTATGGTCTTAATAGCTACACGTTGCTTGTAATGCAATTGTTTTCAATTATATCAATAAAGTTGATATTATGCTAAAGGTCATGTCACACTTTTGAATGCATCTCAAATTTTCATTTTCTATAATGGTAGTTTTAAATAGTCTCATATCCCATATCTTACCTTTTACTTTTAGTGGCCTCTGGCCTTCGTGACAGATAACAGTTGGCTACAATCACCACCCATGTGGTTTTCGAATGTTCCATTGAGGCACAGGATATAATCAATGCAGTCTAGACTTCAGGTTCATTCTTTTTAGGCTGACGTCAGGGTCTTGAGACCATGGCACATTAGCAACCAATGGCCCTCCAAGGCTTCTGTTGGTCTACACCTTCATTTATGTTTTCTCTCAGTATCAAATGCTTGCATTTTATTGTCACGAACTAAATAAATTTGTTAGCGCAGGCATAAACATTTTAGATTATTCTGTGCTTTGACTGTTCTTTATGTGAAGCATGATTACAGCAAAATTTCTTAATAACATTGTTTTTATTGTTCATCTCTCAAAAGTAAATGTGTGTCAATGAACATGTCATTGCCACCAGAGTAACAAGTCCTTGTGTCCAGATAAGGCAGGCAAATGGCTTAGTTATGTTGTTTATATGACCTCAACTGCAGCGATAGTTTGACTTTTTTTTTTTTTTTGAGTCGCTTTGGTCCATTTCTCAAATCATCATCAATGCAAAACATTAAGTGTACATGTCAATGCGATCACAATGACAATTCTTGTTGAGTTAGTGGTAAGAGTTTCATCTATAGTGCCGCTAGTTTGTCCCAGTCCCAACAAGCATTATTTAGATTACAGCACATAACTGATATCTAAACAACAGCTATTAAGACGCCGCTAATGAGATGAAACAAAACAATATTATGAATATCTGTTTGAATTAGCTTACACAGAACAGTTCCAGTATGCACCATTATTAGCCATGCTTGAACAAGTCAGCACAGAATGCCTCAGTGTGTGCAGGTTGGATTTAAAATGTGAAAATACGATGCATGACCTGTAAACATAAATCTCTTAAAATCAGGAAAACTCTGTAAATCAGGCACACTGTGGTTTAAAAAAATAAATAAAGTTGAGGCTTGTATTTTGAACTTTATGCCACAAATGATGGAAATTTTGACACAGAGATGAAACAATGTTTTGCCAACACCGTTGTCATCTGTTTCTTTTTGTAGGTTGTCACGTTTATGATATTTAAGAGTCGTTGCTGTATTCCTTGAGTGGCCATTTTAGCCCATCAGAAGACTGAAACAAAAACACTAGCAAAGATATAAATGATGCAAAATCAAGGAAAGAGTGACTTATACATGATTTGATTTGTATATTGCACTGACATGCAGAGAATTAGGAATTCAATTTATTCAATATATAAGTGAGATGGACATTCATTTTTGTATATTCAAATTCAAAATCAGATTTGTAAATGTAATAGTCCTGTTACTAGAATTTTCCATCCACTCACACGTACTGAAATCAGTGCAACATAAGGAAACAACAGAAAACGGACTGTCGGAAAATGTTACAAAAGGAATTTGGGTTGTAAATGCAGCACGATGCTTCTGACAGTATTAAGGCTAGCAGAGAAGACTTCGTTGGCCCTGTGGGCTCAGTATTGGTATGTTCTTATCAAAGTATTGCTCAATGGAGCTTATACCCCAAAGAATAAATGAATACGTATAATAAAACATATTGCCCTAAGTCAAATAATTCCGCGCAGTGTTACCTTTTCATAAAAGTGAATAGATGCAAAATCAAGAAAAGTGTGAATTATACATGATTTGATTTGTATATTGCACTGACATGCAGAGAATTAGGAATTCAATTTATTCAATATTGGTTACCGGTAACCTTTCAGTAATTGCAGTACGCCAATATTATGAGTATGGCACGTTGGCTTGCAGGGCTTCAGTTTATTGCTTATTGCTATTCGGGAGTTTCCTGGTATGAACTTGCCTACCTTGCCCAGAACAGTAATTAATTTCTATAGGTTTAGGGTCAGGATATCACTGGGTCATGACAAATATCACATTTCCCTCACTTTAACAATTCTGCTACAACTTGATACGCTTCTGACTTTACTTCATGGGTGATGACCTTCATAACGCATGAGTGCTATTTATGAGGTCACTCATTATGTACCTCAGGTGTAGCAGGACTACATCTCCAAATCAACAGTGCTTTGTTCAAGGAGCATAACGGTGTCTTGTCTTCTCCTAGCCAAATATTTGAAGGTCCCACATAACATGTTGCTCTTGGTGTGGTCTTTGGTGGTTGAAGACCACTTCAGGGTGTGCCTGACCTGGGATAGGCTCATGTTGACGGCCCAGTAGAAAATGAATTAATGAATACTGAGAAATTCAGTGGCACGATTCAGATGTTATCGGGAAGGGCAAAAATAGGACACCATGAACAGCCTCGAATAAAGCTTCACCTTCATAGGAAAAGCGGAGGTTGAATCAGGTACATCTAATAACACAATAACAATTTCTTCTCAGCTGTGCCACACAAATCACAATTGGAAAAATAATAGTCATTCAGTCAAATTAATATGCACTATCACCGTCAAACTGAATATTGTGTCTATACTTTCACTTAGTATTATGAGTTTATGCAGCCATGGGGTCAGCCTCTCTTGGAGACAGGAAGCAAGTGATGTCCACATCAGCGTATGGCTATACTGAAAAAAAACTTTTTGTGTGTGTGTGTTTGTTCAGTTCTTCCTGTCAATTCCCATGGTGAGACGTTGAGAAGTTCCTGTTGTCCCATAGTGTGACACTGGGCACGAGCGAGGGGGGGAGAGATAACAAGAGAACAAGAGAGAGAGGAGTTGAATTTAAGACATGAAGACTATTATGAACATTAACTTGCAACAGTATTGTACCCAAAGTATCAATATATTTACTGTCACTATTCTATTCCCCTGACAGCCTTGTGAGTAAGAATGCATGTGATTTTGCATGTGTGTGTGTGCGTGTGTATGTGTATGTTCTGTTGAGTAGGAAGCGTCCTGACCCTCTGTGCGCGTGTGATGTGGTAGTTCAATGTGGCAAATGTGGCCCTAAACCAATACAGGCGATCTTCCATAAACTTAAGTTACAAAATTTCTCTGCTGTTTGAACAAGAAAAGTGCAAATAAACTGTATATAGCTGCATATACATTGGGGGGAGGGGGCGGTTGTGTTCATAGCTGGGCATTCTGTCCCATGGACGGAATGGTCCGCCCATTCTGGATGGACGCCCATTTGGTGGATGGACAGAGGGAAGTTTTTTGGTTTTTTTTTAAGGACAGAAAAAACAAGGCTGGAAGTGGCTCAAGTACCAACTGTGCAAGACATATCTATGTGGGAATGTGTACACATACAATGTGCAGTGGTAAGCGGTTTGTGGAAATGTTGCCCCAGAAGTGGTTGCCCGTAAGGTCAGCGGTTGTGAATAGCAACTAAGCCAGCTAATGATTTAAATAATTTTTGGGAATTATGAAACCTCTACTGTTAGCCTCTCTCCCATGGCATCATTTACGGACGAATATTTTATGAATAAGGAAACAGGGACAATGATGGAAGGGTACCTAGGCTGCGATCGGAGGACGTACTCTTACTGTAAACTACAGCCCGTATACCTTATCAGTCTCACATCCACAAATATGTTTCTTTTGGTTATTTAAACAAAAAAAATACTGGAAGTTGGAAACATCCCAGTTTTTGCATTATAGGATACTCACCGGACAAGTCAGCATGTTTGGGATGCTCTGTTCCGCCATATATGACCGTGTGTTCCAGTTCCTGCCAATATCCTGCAACTTTCCACACCCACAGAATTGTGGACCAACATCACAACCAGCAACCTGATCAACGCTATGCGAAGGAGATGGATTGCACTGCATGAGGTAAATGTAGTCCCGCCAAAGATATACTGCTTTTCTGACCCTCTGATGCCCCCACCAATACAGATTTAAATAGATTAGAAATAAATTAAGGGGAATGGCCTTTTTTGTATGAATAAAAAGTTTTAGGGTCCAGCTCACCAAAACTGGGACAAATATACTATAAAAGTGTTGTGTTTATATTTTTTCTGGCAGTAGGTGTATATGCGTGCGTGTGCAAGATTGTGTGCGTGTGCATGTTTGTGTGGAAATGCAGAAAAAATGGGAGCTCCATTAGGAGATTACCTTAATTGCAGTTCTATTAGAAATGGACTACATTTCTACAGCAGGGTGTTGACATTCCTATAGTTTCTTCAAATTAATTGACTAATTAGGAAACTTGTTTGTTAGTATGCCGGATACTTCCGTGAGCATGTTTATTGGATTGGAGGTTAAAGTACTGCCATGCTAAGAATAGAACTACATCAAATTGGAATTAACCTGACTGCATTATGTTGGCACGTATTTTCCATGCATGCGCTCGTGACAGAGTGCTAGATTTAAGCCTTTGATTGACTGCAGCCGAGAACTGCACATATGGGATGGTTAAACCAAATGCTTGTGGTTAATAAACACTGTAGCAGGCACTTAACTGGATCATAAACAAATGTCAAATGATGCAAAGCCAGTAACTGAAACGAACACTATGTTATTAACCCACATTTGTACATTCAAGCACGCCGTGGTCTATCACTAACCTACACTAATGTCGTAGTAAAGTCAAATATGAAAAACACTTCTAGGCCATGAATTTAAGACAATAAAATCAAAAACAATGCAAGTGCAGCTGTAACTGAGGTTGTCTTTTTTTGACATGTCACAATGTCTTGCATCACGACAAACTAGCTCAGTGTGTGTTTCTAACTTCAAAAACTCATGGTGCCATCGGAAACTGCAAACTTTTCCATTCCCACGATTTTGTGTGAGATTGTGCATGTGATAAAAGAACAGTGTGGGAGATTGACAGGCAGATTGGGATTGGATACAAGTGGACAACATGAGTTTTCTCTGCAGGGCGTCCTGGCACTCCTTTAGAGATAGGGGGAGATAGCGGCACCCAATTTAGGTAATAATTTCTCAGTGAGTGATGTGAGTGCACCACACTTAAAAGAGTTTGAAAGGAGCTACTGTTATTGCCGGCGAATGGAGTCGGCTGCATTGATGCCCACATCGGCGCAAACCTTTTTAAAATACACCCTCTCGTGAGTGAAATTACCAACTGCCAGTCTAACACACTTACTTGATAGTTTCTGGCAGTACATCGATCAAATTTGATTTGGCCAATTAATTTTTCCTTCATGGTTAATGTCATCTGACCCAGCAAGACTTGAATCAGTATGAATTATGAATCCTGAGGCATCTCCAAGTGGCCTAATTAGAGAAAGATCATTTATGTCTTCAGGATTGATCTTTGACTGTTCTGTTTTAAATAACACACAATGTTGGTGAAAACAACTAAGCAGACCCGCAGCTCTGAAAAAAAGTGATGAGATCCGCAAACATGTGGAAGGCCTGATTTGGGTCTTCTCATGCAACAACTGCTGACCATCTGGCCTCAATGTCATTACAAAGAATGATTTTGATATTTTTCATACTCTTTTGCGTTACAGGTCTGTGGCACATGTCGGTTAACCACACAGATTGCAAAATATTTATACTGACCAACTGAAACCAGTGCCGGTCAATTTTGGGTCATTTTGGCCAGCAAAAAAATGGTGTTGTAATAAATGATCACACTGGCGTTTGATCTGAACATCTGCGCATTTTTTTACCATTAGTGTCGTGCAAACATTTACAGATTTGATAGTTTGGAACATAACTACAGAAACAAACTGAGTAGTTGTCTTCAAAGAAATTTGCTTTGCCGCCTGAGTGTTTTGAAGCTCTGTTTTCTTGTTTTTGCTCATTTTGTTATGTATCATGTGTAGGTAGATGTAAACTACTACAGCTTTATGTGTGTGTGTGAGTAAATGTGATAAATGTAAACAAAAAAAAGCGACAAGAAAACTGTCAGTGAGTTCATGTAGTTAGTTTGTAGTATAATATGTAATCGACGTCTGTTGTTGTTGTTGTTGTTGTTGTTGGGCTGGCGCCTGGGCGGAACCTCCCAAGGTTCGCCCAGCTAGCGCAATCACCTTCTGCGGCTCGGTGGAGAGGCCGTTGTGAGGGGGAGGTGCGTCGCCGAAAATCCTCTGCCGGAGGGGAATGAGTCGGGGGCACCGCAGGAGCCATATCCAAAAGGTGGCAGGAGATAGTGGCGGCGCCCTCTCCCTGACCGGTCCTCCGGACCGAGTCGTGGGGTAATATGGGTGCCAGCAGGATACATTCGTCGTCGACGGGGGACCGCCGACTCGTCCGGGAGACCACGTAGAGGTTGTATCCTTCCTCCCGGACGTCTGTTGTACACAATGAGGCACATCCCATGAAATGGCTTTGGCCCACAGTATAGCTCTGGAAAAGTGAAATATTCAAATCACAAGTTGTATCAAAGTGTGGCTCACCCTGGACTAATCATTTGTCTGGACATATAGGTGTACATAACTCTGTGTGGAGGTGGGCCTGTTTCTATTTTTGCAGTTTGTGGACTACGAAAGAAAGTTTTGCGCCATTGTGGGCGGGAACACAATCGATTTGATTTCTGCCAATTGCAGCGGCTCCTCTCTTTCCCTTTGAATCCAACGTGAGAGAAGTACACTGAACGTACTACATATGATGGTTTAGTCTGTTATTCACACTATGAGTGATATATAATTACATCCATGACACAACTACCTGCACCAAAACATAGATGTGGCGTAAAGTTACGACAAATATCTGCCACCAAAATGTCTGAGGCGCCTAACCGCATGTCAGAGGAAATTGTTTCAGTGCGCCGGAATGCACAGCACGGTGCAAGGAGATGAACCAAATTCCAAACAGAAACAACGAGGGTTCAAGATGTGCCACTTTTTATGGACAAGCATAGCTGCTCCTGCATCTGATTTAATTATTTTCAGGGTGAGGTGGAGCCTCTCTCAGCTGACCTTGGGCAATAGGAGGCATCCACCAAAATAGTACATACAGTAAAATAATTTGTGTTGACACTAACATAGGCCAACATGCTCATTTTAAATTCTTGAGTAACCTGTGGGCGAACATACAAACTCCTCAAAGAAAGACCCAAACCAAGATTCATTTGACTGTGAAGTAGACGTGCTAACCGCATGCTTCAAAGTGCTGCCCACCATCACAGCATCAATAGAATAAAGAAAAAGGGTCTAGTCTTCGTTTGTGTTCCCAGCATCAATATACAAACGTAAATCATGATGCATGCAGTAGGTTAGAAGAAATATCTGTAACATTTCTGAGTTTGTCAGACTTTGCTTGTTGATATTATGTAACGTGACCATATCTGTATTCAGAGCCATAAAGTTGCAGGAAAGAGCTTTTGAGAGTGTGTTGCTGAGTTCCTTTGTAAACGCTGACAAGCTGGGGACATTTATTGAATGAGATGTTAAAAAGGAAATAAAAGACACACACAAACACACTCAAACTCAAGCTACAGAAAACAGTGCTTTGCTGTTTTAATGGTCCGGACGACTGAGCTTCTCTCTGCTGTCGGTTCTTGCATCAAAAGCTGGCAGCAGTTCAGATCCACCACTTTTGTGCCAACTGCTGCCTCACTTGGTTTCTCTATAGTTCGATGTCTCTCTGCCAACCTTGACACTGGCCCGCCTGCGTGTCACAGCCAAATTTTCTAGATGCCCTTAACGGGCCAAACGTTAGCTATTCAAGCATGCCTCTGTGTTCAGAAGCCACTAATGATTATGATCTGCAACACCTGTCGATGGATATAATGCACGGTATGTTAATGTTTGAAGCTACAGTGGAACTCAGTATGGATGCTTTGCCATTACACCTGAAAACAAAAGAAATAGAAATGCCAATATACAGTAGCCAGGACATCATTCACTTGAGATTCATCCATCGAACCAATACACGACCACTGAGAGAAAGTGAGGAAAATCCATTAGTCCGCTCGGGTTATTTTACAACCTTTGCATCTAAACATGCAAAAAAATATTTAGATTGACCAAAGAAACAACACCTTGTAACTTTGTTTAGAAAGCGACTTCATAAAGTTTTTGCAACAGTTCTCTTCATGTGAACCAAATGTCAACAAATCTCTCTCTCTCTCTCTCTCAGAGAACTGGCATGGACAATGAACCGACAAGAACTGACACCAAACCGGGAACTAAATACAAACAAATTAATGAGACAACGAGGAACACCTGGACAAGACACAAAGGGTTGGAGGGAGCTGATTGTTTCACACTGGGGCTTGGGTAAACGGACACAAGTGGACACAAATAAGCATGACGAGACAGAAGACACAGGACCAAGGCAAAACATGAAAATGAAGTAAAAAAACCTAAACCAACATAGCAGATCTTGACAGTCCAAGTAAAACAGAAGTAAGGACTTCTGTGGAATCTCAAAAGATGTTTTTATTAACAAGTTCAGCAGGACAAAAATATTATAGGTGTTTAATAAAAATCCCAAACCAACTAAAGCAACAAAGAAACACATGGAAGGATGCGTGAAATTGGTCAATGAATCACACCAATAAAAACTAACCCACATCTCATTTTGAATATTGGCCCTAAATTTTGGGGCTCATGAATGTAATTTTCTGACTTGTGGGCTCATAATTTAGTAGTTCACTAGCTCCTCTTATGAAAAATAAACAGCAGTGAACCATGCAACCTTTCTTACCTTTACAATGGGGAACTAAACCCAGGCACACCCAGACAGTATACTGCCAGAAGCCATGTGACATTGTCACATGAAAAACAGGCCAATTGCATTGGCGGCAGCTTGTTTCCAATTTCCACACTAACTGGACCACTGAAGCTTCTAATTATATAGGACATTAAAGAGCTAATAGAATAATTTAAAAATAAATGGCGTGACGTGTGCAGCATACCGTGTACTTCACAAAATGGTAGGGAATCACAGAATCCTCTGAAGATTCAGACGTTTTGTGTCTTGGATGCTTGGTCCTTAGTTACTATGAGTAATTTGGAATGACAACAAAAAAAGTGTCCTTAAGGAATAGTAAACAATAATCACCACAATAAAAACATCACCTGTAGAGCCCTGATATGTCAATTTATCATGGCAACAATGATAAAAAATGTCAAGTTACTCCCACACCGGAATTTAGTACTCTCAAGCACCCCCCCTGAAGACTCTTCAGAGGGTGGGTGCTCTCAGGGGCTGTATGGTGTATAGACACAAGCAAGAGACAGGACGGATTTAGGGGAAGCTAACATGCTATCCAGAGGGGTGAACCCCAGTCTACAGGCACCGAGTAGAGTAGAAGGGAGTTAAAAACCATGCAAGTGGTCTACTGGCAAAGCTTAAGATGTGTTGAGGTTAGTCAGACTATCTAGTTGGAACTTCACGACCTCACACAGAAGACAAGGCTCCACAGCTTGCCAGAGAGGTGACATTCCAAATCTCTCAAGCCAGTTTGCGTAGCTGGGGATCGAACCGCCAAGGTCTCTGCCTTTGGCCGACACACAGCTCACATTGCAGTTGACCCCTTTGACCCTTCCCACAGTTGGCGGGCCATTAAGAACATGAAAAAAATGTAAACATGAAATCGAAAAGATTTTCTCCACGGCTCTAATAAGTATGTATCTCCAAAACCCAACTAAAATGTGTCACGTTGTACTTCTTGGTATATCTGGTGCATCTTTTATACTTTTTGACTTTGAACTGAATTGAATAACAAGTACTCCTGCAAGAACTGCTTTTCTGTTAAAGAAAGAAAAAAAAGTTTCATGTTTACTGAAGAAAAGACAAAACTGACTACTGAACATGATTAAAAATAGCTAAAAATAAATCACTAAATGAAAGCAATTATACACTGAAAATGAACTGATTCTATGTAAGAGTGTCAATGTTCAGGAGGCCGACTCCACAGCCAAGTGCGGCCGCCCTGGAATGTAAAATTGTGTGACGTACGCGTAGCCTGGAGATGTTACGTTCCCAAAAAAATAAAATGGCGCGTTGTGGTAACGTCGCTGACAGTCGAAATACTGGAGCCAATCCTCATCCAAATAAAAATGAACATCTACTCATTCCCACGTCAGTCTCTGTATCGCAACTGGTACTCTTATGCTGTGTATCCTCACCGTGATCAACAAAGAAGCAGTGTGCCACGTCCTAACAGCTTAATCTATGTACATATGCTCACTTCAACTGTTCCCCATTATCATATAAATCAGCCAAGGAGAGGTAAATCCTTTTGATATGGTCATAGGTAGGGATGAATTTTGGTTCCAATTGATCACCGTTTTTGGACGTTATAAACAATGAAATTTTTCAAAGAAGAGTTTGGAATTGGTCCCTTCATTGAGTGGAGTGAAACATGGAGAGAGCGGAGGTGGGGCCATATTCCTCATTAAAAGTTTGGGTTTTTCAAGTCATCACTAATTTCCTAATTCCTCCACAATTAAAAGATAAAACAGAAAATGATATATAATTTCAGTTTCCTGATTAAAACATATGTAAACTGAGCTTCTGCAATTGGCTGGCAACCAGTTCAGGGTCCCCCCCTCCTACTGCCCTCCACCCCCCGCGACCCTAGTGAGGAGAAGCGGTACAAAAGATGGATGGATAAACTGAGCTTGTTATTGAAAAATGGGCTATCTTGGATCTGGTCCTCCTCAGACCAAAATGATATGAAATCTGAAAACTTGGAACAATCAACAACATGGTAATTGTGAACAACTGAATTCTGATAGGCGTATTTTTGACCAAATATTCAGGTTAGAAGGAGTAACTCAAAGGTTTTATTAGGGTTTTTAAAAAATGTATTATGGGCATATTCTGGGTTTTGCACAAGTAGAATATTACAAATATTCTGGTTTGAAATTATTATTTATTGCAAGTATACGTTGAAAATAAGGCACCTGTGGACAGGTAATTTTAACCCACATCTCGTGACTGAATTGCTCCTGCTGTCTATTTTGAAAGGTTCCTTCTCCCAGACAGTATGTGTTCATTACTTCTGCAGATTTATATCAGGCCTCATCAAAGGGCAGTTGAGAACAGACCAATGTTTTTGGGCATTCTTGGGTGTTTTTAGCTGTGTGTTTTGGGAATTATCCTGTTAGAGGATAATAAACTATGTGACTGAGGCCAAGCTTTCTGACTCTGGGCAGAACATTTCACTGATAGATGCATTGATATTCTAGAAATTGCATCGCAGCCAGGGCGGCACGGTGGCCCGACTGCCTACCACAATGGCCTCACAGTGAGAAACAGCAGCGGTCGTGGGTTCAATCCGGGCTCCGGCCTTGCTGTGTGGTGTTTGCCTGCGTGGGTTTCCTCCGGGTACTCCGGTTTCCTCCCACATTCCAAAAACATGCTTGACAGGTCGATTGAGCACTCTATATTGTCCATACGTATGAGTGTGAGCGCGGATGGTTGTTTGTCTCTGTGTGCCCTGCAATTGGCTGGCAACCAGTTCAGGGTATCCCCTGCCTACTGCCCAAAGATGGCTGGGATAGACTCCAGCACCCCCCGCAACCCCAGTGAGGAGAAGCGGTACAGATAATGGATGGATTGCATTGTAGCTTGCAAGAGACTGTAACTAATGTGTTTCTAGACCCTTTAGTGTCCCAGGCAAGCGAGACCATGGCAGGGGCGTCCCTAGATGGTTTTGGATGTATAGGATGTGAGCAAATCGAATGATTAATCCATTTCTGCACAGCATATCCTCACTCCACTCGTGCGTGGGCATGCTTGATCTTTTCAAAGTCAAACTTTTCACCAAGGCACGACAACAGATGTGGTCGTGAAGCTGGCTATCCGACACTGATCCTCCCGAAGCGGCCTCGGCTAAAATAACATGCCTCTCCGTGGTGCGGAACGTTCAAGAAGACCAGCTCCAGTGTTTGATGATGTCTTTATCTGACATCGACGTCCATTCACTCGCACGGTGGCTGGCGGCTGCAACCGGTGTCAGACATGAACGTACTTGACTGCTTGAGACGCAACAGCCATCCGCGACATGGAACTGTAAGATGGACAGTAAGGAACTACTTCGGTTTTGCTTTTTGTTTAAGCGTCCTGAAGCTAATTGTTACACTTTGCCATGTTGTTGTATTACTGTTAGCCAGGGAGCGGAGTGGATAAATGGCTGTTGTGGCCTGCCACCCGCCGCCGTCTGCGTCCTCACACTTAACAAAAGATTAGCATTGCTAAAAATCCGAAATATGACCAGTCGGTGTTAGCGTGCGCATTCACACTGTTGTCCGCTTCAGCTTGTGTAAGTGGCACGGTAGTTTTGATTTGTGAATTTGATCACATGCCCACGTGTTTGAATAAATCCAAACTATTGTGCAGAACGCATTGATACTTTTCCAAGTTGAAATGGACAAGAGTAATAATGTGCATTTGTATTTTGGTGGTGCTCGGTTGCCAATTTAGACAACAGAACTGACAAAGCGAGCATTATTACCTCGGTTAACTCCCTGCTGTGACATAGATGCTGAAACCGGAAAGAAAATAATCAGTCGGCAACAAAAAAGGAGGTGTGCCAATTTGACGTACATCTCTCCAGAAAAAAACCCTTAAATAACAAGAGTCTTTCGGGGTGAGCATTTTAGTAGTTGTCATTTTTACATGCAAACCTATTATATAAGGGCCAATGTGAACCTCATAAAAGTGTCGCTTCAATAATGTAATCAAAACCGAATTAACAGCTTCAATTGTCAGCTTCTTGGTGGGTGGAAGCATCAAAGACTGCTGTTTTTGAGTGCGGCAAATTAGTCTGTCACTCTGTTGTGACTCAGGCTTAAGTTACGTTAGGATCTGCATCTTATAAAAATTGGAATGTGTTGAAACAAGAAACTTAGAAGGGCTGGGAAAAAGTCAACCAAGTCTGTTAAGTCCACCACAAATTATATGCCGACAATAAATGTCTGCCTCGAAGCTTCGTCTCGATCCATGTTTGGTGCACAGACCTTTCATACAGACACACGCAGAGCTGCATTGGTGACAACAGATGAAGACTCCCCAAAATGACAGAGGATGTCAATAGTTTGGGATCAATTCTAATGAAAAAAAGAGTGAAAAAATGGAATTGGCATACCACAGCAATACTTTGACAATGTTGCAACACTTAAACAGAACACCCACATGCAAAAGACGGGCTTGACATGCTGCTCTTGCCACAAAACAAAGTTATGTCTAATGTGTTTGCTATTTTAATTCAATATACCATTGCTAATTAGAATGCTGTTCTGTGTTTCTAGACTGTTAAGAACACTTCATGCCGCTGCTTGTATTAAGTTGTTGCTAGATTAAGCTAGTGAGTAGCAATGCTAGGCTAACCAGAACGGTCAATGTTGATGACTTTAAAAATGTCTTTAGCCTCCGTCGTCCTTTTCACAAGCACGCCCATTCGCTGAACAGCTATGGCAGAGGTGTCCAAATTCCATCCTCAAGGGTCACTTGATTCAGCTCAAACATCCTCCATTAAAGAAGCTGCCTTGCTAACAGACGACATTTTAAATACGCTGGTCGCTGATCAATGGGGAGGACAAGTGATTTACTGACAGGATTTCATTTTTCAACACAAAATACAGAATGCCTTCAAAAGGCTGTTTTGGAAATATGACAGGGAATAAGCAACAAGAAATGACCAGCACATAGAATATTAGATGTAGTCCAGGCTTGTTGGACGCAGATGGCAAATGACCGCAGCTCTTTCTGATCCTGCAGTAAATCAAAGAGCCCAACACCACTAACTGGATTTGATGCCAGAGCAATGGAGTGACCAAATTTCTGAGTGGGGAACAATTTGTTTCTCGTTCTGCTCTTCCACAGCTGGTGCAGCACCTCGGGGAATGAAGAAAGCATTGGAGTTTGAAACTTCACCAGTTAAGACATTCCTGGCACAAGTGACAAAACAGATCACAGAGAGGTGGCAAGAAATCTTTTCATTTCAACGTGAAGCGGCTAACAAAATCATCTGGTGCTGCTTTGGACCAAAGGTTTAGAAAACTGAAGTTCTTGCTTGCTGAAGATGTTTTAATGGTTCAGTCTACAATCCATGGTATGAGCTGTGGAAAAAAAAAAGAGTAACAATGAAAATGCGGCACGATACCCAACCATTGTAAAGCTGACAGTCGCTTTTAGGAGTCTCAGCAATATCGACAATATCACTGTATTTGTTCCCGCCTACTGCGAGAATTGCTCCCCCAAATCTCTGGTGAGCGCTCCAAGTTATACACAACGGAAGAATGAGAGAAAATAAATTGATTTTATTCTGGGGATTAGAATGGGCAGTGCGTAGGGGTTGAGAAGGTTGCACAGGTATGCCGGGCGAGACCATTAAAAGACTAGAAGACGAACAGAAGTATCTTAAAGCAAACTCTAAAGTGCACTGGGAACCTGGGAAGAGGGTCCAAGATTGGAGTAATGTGATCCGTCTTCCGAGCTCCAATTAAAAGGCGAGCAGCAGCATTTTGGATCGGCTGGAGGCGCTTGAGGGAGGACTGGCTGACTCCAAAGTAAAGTGCATTGCAGTACTCTTGCCAAGATGTAACGAATGCATAGCTTACTGTTTCTAAGTGCACCTAGGGAAGAAAGGGTTTCCCTTTAGCCAGCTGCCTAAGATGAAAGCAGCTGGATTGGACAACAGCACTGATTTGACGGTCTATCACTGTCCAGTTTAAAACCCAAGGTCAAGCCTGTTGGCGTTAGATAAGATGCCAGGGGGCCAAGGTACTGAGTGGGATAGTAAGCAACCCAAATGCAGACAAAGTGAGTCGCTCATCAGTTTTTATTACGAGGCCAATGATCAAACTTTGCTCTTGGTGACATGCCAATTTAAACATACAAGCATCTGCTAGAAATGCTCAGTATCATTTTCACCAAATGTCTAAAAGCATTTGCATCTGGCCCGAATGGTGTGAATTGTCCTTCAACTTAATCTCCATTCATTTTCAAACACTAAATCGGACAAGAGTTACTTTACAGAACTCTCTTTCCAAATACTAGAGGACTGCGTCATAAAACTGCCGAGTGTAATAAAATTGATTCAGGGATTAATTACAGAGCAGATTTGTCTGCGATTACCTTTTTCTTTTTTATTAGGCCATTCACTGCAGTGCAAACGCTCACATTGCCTGAAAATCAGAAACAGGTATTTTTTTTCTCTATGGACAAAAAAAATGGCAAAAGAAGCATTAACAGATGTACGGAAATGGGGAGCTGTAAGAGTTTGCCATCAGGACACTGAACCAGTGATTTTATCGAAGGGCATTCCGTTGAAAGTTAATAACCCCAAACTCATTTTTTTCAGCTCAAAAACTAAAATTATATGTATGTTAAATTTTATTCGGAATATACGAATAAAATAAATCCGGTGTTATTTTTATATCTTCCAACACTCATCACAGCACCATCGTGACCGCATTTATGGCAAATCTCAGTGGGGAAATATTTAACACAACACATCAAAACTATCCTGTGAGTTTTAACAATGCTATTTCCTGGGAACATGTAGACAAGGGCAAAACACACCTGCTGGTCCAAATGTAAGGACACTGTAGAAACACAGTTCATGTCCTGAAAAAATATATATTTTTCGTAATTTTCTGTGTCATGCAGCAGATACACCAGTCGATGAAAAACATGTACTTGTCTGACGTGGTAATTAATACACGGTAGTAATACATGCGTAACTTGACAAGCAGACCAGGAATTGCATTAGCTGAAGCAGAGTTAGCCTCTCCAGACAAGTAATGTAAAATATCTTAAAATCTAATTGCTTAGCCTCAATCATCATTTATTGTCTCATCAGAATTATTACTCGGATTAAAGCGGTCCTGTTTTGCCCCAAATGAATTTCAAAAAATTCTGATAGAATGTATCTTAAATAAAAGTTGCAAATTTGCCTGCATTCACTCTAAATTGACTCTAGGAATGAGTGTGAGCGCGGTTGGTTGTTCGTCTATGTGTGCTTTGCGATTGGCTGGCAACCAGTCCAGGGTGTCCCCCGCCTACTGCCCAAAGACAGCTGGGATAAGCTCCAGCACCCCCCACGACCCTAGTGAGGAGAAGCAGTACAGATAATGGATGGATGGATGAAAACCAGTTAAAAGCCAAGAGTTAACTGTGTGAAAATGTTTCTGAATGGTTGATTTATATATGCTCACAGTAGACATTGACACACATTTCGCGGACACCAGTGACTTAGTTTAAGTCTCATGACTATCCAACAGAAACACTCTCTAGGAAATAAGCCCAAGTCCTTGGGAATTTGAGGGCATGGAGTGCACTTGTGGTGTGAAGCGAGCATAATATCTCGATTTACAGCTGGGAATTAGGGTTGCATAGGACCTAGTACAGCCTGGTATTGAACTTTGTACCTGCCAACCCACCAAGAACCACCCAATTTCTTCCCTTGAGATTGTGCATATCACTGGGCGTCATGTGCCCTGCACACAATTAAATCAAAGCAGCCTTTCGATTTGGTTGACCTTTTAACCTTAATGCTGTCGCAATCCATGGGAATTGAACCCATTTAAACACGGCAACGGCAAGAGACAGTCACACCCCAAGTAGCAACAAAAATGGCAGATGAAGAGAGCCTGAATTTGAAATGCAATGCTTAATTAATATTGAAATTGTTTCAATAAAAAAAAAAAAAAAGTATCAAATTGAGTGGAACCTGTGATCTCATAATATATCTCTACTCGGGCAAATCACATGAAGACAACCAGGGTTTTTTTTTTTGCATAATTGCAGCAACACAGTTTCATCTAATTTTTTAACACAGAGCACTCCTTAGCATCAGTTTGAACACTGCGGCGAAGCTGATGAACCACTGTATCCTTTTGTGGTTTCATTTGATGCCACCCTCGTGGACACTTGCTCCACGTGGGAGTGTCGGGATGGGCATCTTGATTGTGACTCTTATCTCACTGCTGAGGTGCTGTTGATTCATGGCATGTCTCCCGAGAGTTAGTTTCTTGGTTCGGTATTTCTGCTTGGTCAATCCACCCTAGTTTGATGATTTATTTAGTTTGAGTTGTAAAACAGCAAGAGTAGATGAGTGAAAACAAAATTGATTTTGCCAAATTTGGACCTAAAAAGTTACGGCCTGACACCAGTAAAAAGTGGAATGTGAATGTTGCCCAGTTTCTTGTAAATCAATCTTCCACATAAGCAAAAGTGTAACGTTTGATTTAGAACACTGAATTTGTCATCAAAGCTTAAGCGAGACATCGGACCATCCCTTCAAAGTACACTTTTATATTGACAACATGACTAAGCAATTTGAATTTAATATATCCATACATAGAGAATTGTTCTGATGTCACTGAGATGCTCGATGACACAAATGTTTACTTTTGAGCGAACCATGATGTTTTGCTATTGTACCAATTTTTTGGGGGGGGTCCACATACTGTTTTGCAAATTTTAAATCTGTCCTCCAAACAACTGAGAAAAACAATAAATTTGTTTAATCTTCTCATCTTCACTGACTGAAAAATCACCAGCTTTCCTAATTATTTTATTTAGATTATGCAATGTCAGTATGTCACCTCATAAGCATCCAAGATGTGTGTGCGTGACAGAGAGAAAGAGAGAGAAATTGTGGCTATATGTGCTAATGAATACGCCTTTGTCCAAATGATGTTGTGTCCCATGGGTGCCAAGTGTCTGTTGAGAGGGCCTCCCCAAACTCATTTGCAGCCTCACTAGCTGTATGTTATGGAGGTCCACACACACACACCCGCGCACACACACACACATGCTCACTATATATATATATATATATATATATATACAAAATACAAATTTTCATATTCAAACTAAACTAAAACGTGGTCTATGTCGAAGAAAAGTACAGTACCCATTCGAGACACTAGTGTTTAAAACCAAGTCTGGCATTTGAGTTGAGGAAAACCCACAGGTTCAAGCAACATCCAGCCAAAAATGGGGACCTGGGTGCCAGTGTTGAAAGTATCAGCCAGGAGGTGGCACCCAAACAAATAAGGACAAACACTGCATTTCTTCAGCAGCAAAAGATCCAGCTTAGCAACAGCTTTGTCTGACTAAATTCAAACAGCCCAAACACACACAAGAACAAATGTGCAGGAATACACTTGAGCCAAAGCCTGCAAGATTCAAGATGTTTATATGTCATGTGCTCATGGAAAAAACGCAAAAAACAGTGGTAACATTAAACAATGATATTCTTTCTTTGCTTGTTTGCTTTCTTTGTTTGCAGGGTGTACATACGAACGAGTTTGGTGGCAGTTTAGCCCATGTCGAAAACAAAACCGTTCATATATTAAAATGTACAGCAGAGATGTAGGCATTCAACTGCTTAAATGATACAGGTTACAGAGGTATTGCACTGTTTAGACATCATTCTCTAACGCAAATCTGCGGTCGGGTCATGGGTTACTGTTCCTTCACCTGCTTCTCAGCCCCAAAATGCCTCTTGTCTTATTTCAGGTTTGAAGCAATTCGTCAAGTAGCCATTCACTATTACTGAAGACCTGACAGCAGATCTCCTCTATGATACTAAAAAAGACACTTTGTTGTTTTTGTGGAGCAATACAATTTTTTTTCTTAACCCAAAAATGTTTCACGCTGGTTCAGGGGTAGTTGGCTGAAAAAATATTTCACAGGGGGGATTTCAAAAAAATATAGAACCCCTGTGCTCAATAATTCAAAATCCAAGTGAACGCCTAATGCACGGTAAGACTTTGAGGGGAAGAAACATTTTGCTCCACGCTGCTCATTAGCAAGAACAAAACTTCTGTATCATGAAGTTAAAAATAAATTCATTTAAAAAGGCATAGAAAATAAGAAAGCGGTATGCACATATGACAAACAAACCTCTTGTCTCTCGTGATGAACTTGTCAATTGTATCGGCATTCGACTACCTCTGTATTAGCAATGCTCACAGGTGGCTAATCAAATCTGGAAAACAAAACTATGTTAAGATAAAGTTTGTAGCTTCTAGAATAGTACATTTGTATCATAGCGTATAACTGCATCTCTGACTCTCAGGTTGAAGTAATGAATTTCTGCACTCTGGTTAGTTGCTGTTTGTGTTTGTTTTACTCTTCTCTCAGAAGTCAGAACACTTTAACTTTAACAATCTCCAGGGGTTTTGTTGGCTTTATTGAAGTTGTCTGGGGCCTTTGTTGCGTGACGGCCGCAGGAAATGAAAGTGCTGTTATGAGGGCAATTTTACTGAAGGCCACAACTGAGCCCAAACACTTTGTTTGGAATCTGAAGAGGAGTATTGCTCCCAGCGTAGAAACGATGCTCTAAGACTACACAAGCAATCAAATTGAAATAAAGAGTGTTGAACTGAGTTATTGGATTTTTATCCTACAAACTCTAAGAAGCTATATGTTGTTTTTTTATACTGAAGGCGCCATAAGCCTGAAGTACTTTTCTCAGGTACATGCTTTAAGGCAGGCATCACCAAATGGCGGACCGCGGTCCGGATCCGGACCGAGCGATGGTTCGGACCGGACCCATGACCAATCTACGATCAATTTTTTCAGGGCGCATTCGCAAACGTTGGCGCTGCAATTCTTGTTAATACGGAAAAGGCGTCACTGATTTGAGCCAATCAAATCTTTTGTTTACGATCCACTGCCAATTGCGCAGCAGACCGGAAGAGAGTGCTGCTCACAGGATGCCTTGCTAAAAAGTTAGCAAGGTCGATGAGTGTTGTTTTAAATGAATGGATGGAGAAATTTAATTTCGTTCTGGCTGCAGCCGATTCAAAACCAGTGTGCATCATATGCTCCGAAACCGTCGCAACATTTCGAAGCGCCACTACGAAACAAAGCACCGCCCTTTTTTGTAAAGTTATCCGCAGAAGTTTGAGGTGAGCGCACACAAAAACATCGAACTTCGAGTTCAGTATAACAGATTTTTACATTTTCGTTTACAGCCCAGCGGCATGCAAACGAATGTTCTCTAAAAGTATCATGGATTTTGGGGAAACATAAAAAAAACATTCAGTGATGGGGAAGTTGTGAAGGAGTGCTTAAATACAGTTGCACAAACATTATTTAAAGGAAAACACAAAGGCCAGATGTGTGAAATAATCTACCAAATTCCAACGGCCCGGACTCCGTTCCAACCCAGAATTAAGTCACTGGCAGGGCAGTCACAAACTCATTTTTCTCATTAAGAGAAGTTAAAAAAATATTTAAAAGAAAAGTTGATGTCAAAGCTCATTTTGAAATAGTTTTTCATGAGGACAGCCATTTTTATTGATTGTGTACTGAACATGTTGACCTGTTTTACTTGGATAATTTGGCTTTCCGTTTTTTTTAGGCTGATAACTCTTTGATTTGAGGAAAAAAAGGTAAAAGATGTTAACTCAATGCTTAGCACTTGATATATTTTACTGTTTTTTTCTGGAAGTGGCAAACTTAAGTTCCTGGAGCCACATTTTCTTGAATGTGAAATAAACGCCTTATATTTGTTTGACTGGCAAAGGTGTTTAATGTGAACATTGCTAAATATTTAGTATATAAGTGCGCTCTATTGAAAATGACTAAATATTGAAACTAAAAATGTAAACGTAGGCTAGAAATTAAGGGAAGTTGGACTTTGGTTGGGACCTTTTAATTGGAAGACATTTTAGTCATGGACCTCTGTGACTTTTAATTGAATACCTCTGCTTTAAGGTATGAGATTAGATTTATTAGATTGGATATAAAAAAACAAAACAAAACACATTTTAGTTTGGTCAAATGTGACCGTCTCCATTTTTACCCCCTTTCTCATTTGTTGTTTGTTGAATTATATCACTAACCAAAAATGCACATCTTAAATGAGTCAAAGATTTTGATACTTTGACTTTGCTGCCATTTTCAAATGGATGCAGTAGTTTTAGATGACTTGATACTCTGACAAAATTCATTTGTATTAAAGGTTCATTAAAAAAATACATTTAAGATTGATAAGAGTACAAATTCTAAAACAATATGTCTTTTGTAAAGAATATATGGTTTATACAGTCATTGTCAATCAAAACCATTACACACCATAGCATGCAAACAACATGGTCAGTTTCAAGTCAGTTTATATCATACCATCCACAGACATGGTGTCATGAAATCAAATGCACACGTGCCAATATTGCCTAGAACACTCATTATATAAGCATGAACAAATGTAGATCAAAGGCTGTAAGGATGAAGATGGAACTCTTTAACCGCGGACACATGAGATGAAGTGCTTAACAGAATATTTATTAACACAAAAATACTTACAGTACAAAAAGGCGCGGAGCCGACAAAGTCCAACATAAATCGCTGGAGGGAAAACCCGCTCTAGGAAGAAAGCAACAACGATAACAAAAAGCGCTTGCAAATGCAAGGGAAAAGAACCAGAACCAAAATCGCTTGCCGCGGAAAGGCAAGGGGAATCAATTGGGACGAGCAAAGGAATCCGAGAAGTACAAGGCACGAGACGTAGTCAATTGGCGAAGCAAGGGTCATAATACACGAGAATCGAGAAAACGAGGAATCACGATAACACAGGCGTGGTACGTAGCGTGAGCAAGGAGGAAGGAATAATCCGACGCTGAGGAGTCAGCGTCGGTGGTTTAAATATACAAGGTAATCATGGGATAACATGATTCAGCTGTGTGGCCGGTGGGCGTGTCTCTCCGGCCGTGAAAACATGACATGAACGAGAGTGCCGGGAGGCACGCCCACGCGCCAGTTGCGACAACAAACAAAAGACACGTGGCGTGACAGAAACGGATCATGACAGTACCCCCCCTTAACGGACGCCTCCTGGCGGACCACCGGGCTTGCCCGGGTGACTGCTATGAAAGTCCTTGATCAAAGTGGGGCACATAATCCAGGAGCGGGGGATCCATTGGCGCTCTTCCGGTCCGTAGCCTTCCCAGTCGACCAGGTATTGCACACCCCTGCCCCTGCGCCTAGAGTCCAGAATCGCCCGCACCGTGTACACCGGACCTCCCTCGATGATTCTCGGCGGCGGAGGTGGGGCGGATGGAGGAAGCAGTGGGCATGAGGAAACGGGTTTGATGAGGGACACGTGGAAGACGGGGTGGACCTTCATGGTTGCGGGAAGCTTGAGCTTGACCGCCACCGGGTTGACGATGGAATCGACCTCGAACGGCCCCAGGAAGCGTGGACCCAGCTTGCGTGAGGAGCCTGCGAGGTTGAGATCGCGTGTTGAGAGCCATACCTTGTCGCCTGGTTGGTAGGTCGGGGCCGGTCGGCGACGGCGATCAGCAATCTGCCGGTTGCGTTCGGCGGTGCGGGACAAGGCCGCTCGGGCCTCCCGCCAGACGTGGTGGGCGCGCTTGAGGTGCAGCTGGACTGAGGGTACCTCGACCATCCCCTCCTGGGATGGGAAGAGCGGCGGCTGGTAGCCGTAGGCAGCCATGAAGGGCGAATGTCCCGTGGACGACGACACCAGCGTATTGTGGGCGTATTCCACCCAGGACAAGTGGTCAGACCATGACGACGGCCGGTCGAGGCACACGCACCGTAGAGTGGCCTCTAGGTCCTGGTTGGCCCTCTCGGACTGGCCGTTCGACTGGGGGTGGTATCCGGAGGACAGGCTTGACGTGGCCCCCAGCGCTCGGCAGAAGAACTTCCACACCCGCGAGATGAATTGCGGGCCTCGGTCCGACACTAGGTCGGCAGGAATCCCGTGAAGCCTAAACACATGTAAGATAAGCAATTTAGCAGTCTCAAGAGCAGATGGGAGTTTAGGCAGGGCGACAAAATGAGCGGACTTGGAGAAACGATCGACGATGGTGAGAATGACGGAGTTGCCCCTTGAGGCGGGCAGACCGGTCACGAAGTCCAGGGCGATGTGTGACCACGGTCGGGTAGGAATGGGTAACGGATGAAGTAACCCCGCCGGCGGCTGATGCGACGCCTTACTTGTCGCGCAGGCGGGGCAGGCTTTGACATAGTCTTTGACGTCGTCCCTTAACTCGGGCCACCAGAAGCGTTGGGCGACGAGGCCGAGGGTGCGACGAACTCCGGGGTGACAAGCCACCCGGCAGGAGTGTCCCCACTTTAGCACTTCCGCGCGAAACTGGTCCGGCACGAACAACCGGCCCGCTGGGCACCCGGACGGTTCGCCCTCGTCCTCCTGTGCCCGCTGAATGCGCTGCTCAATCTCCCAGCGCAGGGATTCCACCAGGCGGTGGTCAGGGACGACGCTGTCCGGTTCCGGCTCCTCCTCTACGGGATCGTGGACTCTTGACAGGGCATCGGACTTGACGTTCTGGGAGCCGGGTCGGTAGGTCAATACATAGTCGTAGCGACTGAGGAGCAGGGACCACCGTGCCAGGCGTGGGCTAAGTCTTTTGACGGATCGTATGTATGACAGGTTCTTGTGGTCGGTGTACACGGTGAACGGATGTGCTGCGCCCTCCAGCAGCTCCCGGTTCCCCACGTCATAGTTGGCCTCGGCTGGGGTGAGGCGGCGAGAAAAGAAGGCGCAGGGGTGGAGCTTCTGGTCGACCGGGGAACGCTGGGACAGCACCGCCCCCACTCCCGAATCAGATGCGTCCACTTCTACAATGAAGGGGAGATCGTGTTAGCATGGCGTAAAACGGGCGGGTTTGTGAAGGCTTTTTTGAGGCCCGAAAACGCATTCCCAGCCTCCCGATCCCACGCAAAGCGTGTTTTGGTGGATGTGAGACACGTGAGGGGTAGCGCTCGGCGACTGTAGTCCGGAATAAAACGTCGATAAAAATTAGCAAACCCGAGAAAACGCTGTAGCTGTTTGCGGTTTGTAGGTGTCGGCCAATCCACCACGGCGCTTATCTTGGCCGGGTCGGCCTTAAGCTGCCCCTCCTCTACTACGAAACCCAAAAATGGACCGAGCCGGCACGGGGAGAACATGCAAACTCCACACCGGAAGGCCGGAGCTGGAATCGAACCCACGCCCGCTGCACTGTGAGGCCATCGTGCTAACCACCTCTGTAAATTCTCCAAACTTTTCACTGTATATATTTGTCATTAAAATGTAGTGTATAAACTGTGTGTGCAGTAAAAACTAAGCATATTTGTTTAAACTTGTAATAAATGTAAGGCTCATGTCTGTGTATTTTTTATCTATTATCCATCAATATATCACTTGTATGTATATAAATCTATTTAACATATACGTCATACCAGTTTATTATACTCCAAAATTAGTTTGTCCCAACAAAGCTGACATCCATTGCACGTTTCCATATTAACCTGGACCAGAGGGTTAAAAAAAACATATCTTTACATGCTGTATGATTATCTATTTATTGTGTTGCATCATGGACAACAAATGTATCTAGGGTTGGTTGTGCTTTGTATTCCGTATGTGTCCACCACTGGAAGCATGTCAGTCCACCATGAGCTATGGAAAATGTGCGCCGGCAGATAGTGCAGTGCGCTCAATCGATATTGTCTCGCACCTTTTTGACAGATATATTCTGCTTACCAACCCTCTCGTTTTTTGCGTCCCTTTAAACCTCATATTTCATTTCTTATATTTCATGCAAGTCAAAGCAAAAAAAAATCATCCTAACGCTAGCTCACTTGCACCTCTTTTTAAAATACAGCAACAAAATCAACATTTTCCATTGGCTTTTAAACAACTAATGTAAATATAATGATGGCAGAGGGAGCAACAGACTTAATAGGCAGTTGCATGTTGTTATGGCGCAAGGAACAGTTTGCACAAATGCAATGCATAACAACCACCCTAAAACACAAATACAGTAAGTACAAAAATTGATTCATATAAGGTTGACAGGCTTTGCAAATTTTTTTTTGTTTTGATACTGTTAATTTGAATAAATCAGAACCAGTCCTTATCTCAATGTGTGCATTGTCTTATGAATGGAGTCTGAGAAACTTTGTTTAGCAGTGCATTGACCTCTGTGCCAACTAACATGCTGTGTTAAACATGATTAAAGAAGGCCCTCTGCTGGATTCAAACCTCGGTTGTGTGACCAGACACACAAACACACTGCACACTCAAGCATTCAGTGAGAGGATTAGCTGGAAGTAGAGAATAAGCTTCACCACGACAACCTGAAATCTCATCTCCCTAACCCATGCATTGTGATCTCAAACAGGAACTGACCAGAACACAGATACAATGTTTATTTAAACTGGGCTACTACAAGCATCAGGTTCATAAAAATGGTAAAGGATTGGCAGTTTCTAAGAGGTTCTCATGCATGACTGGCATACCACATTTTGAAGAGAATGAAAGCTGCTTTGATTGGCCATTATTGAAATCAACCGTGAAGACTCCTACAGTTGCAAAGCCCTCCTTCTTGCAGATCCGCCATCCTGCGCTCGTTTATGAATTACCAAGATTGGATGTAACCTGCATCCCACATAGAGGTATGCCACATACCGCGCAAGATTTATACTAGTCATGAAAATAAATCCCCTTATTTTGACTCAGCAAAAGAAGGAGCTTAATCAAAGTTTAAAGGGGCCCTGACATATATTATCATCTCATCATAAATATGCATTCCCTCAACCTGACTGAGTCCCCACAGTTGTGAGAAAAATTCTCTCCCCTATGGCTGTTTGTATCGACCAGAGCTGGGCACTCGACCCTTTTTTGCCAGTCAGTCCCCCGCCCTCCGGCTGCTCTCTCGATACTGTTCCGGCCTCGACCCTCCGGCCTTACTCATAAAAATTGGGTGTTTCTGCAGATTGGTTTATATGTCATTAAACCCACCTTTTTTTCCACTACCGCAGCGTGAACTCTGCCTTCACTGACAAACTCTGCAGATCAAACAGGACTATGGGAAAAAACTAAAATATTTTATTATTACACAACTCTCAAGACGTGTTACTTTGTGGAAAATATTTTCACTTTTCAAACGTATTTAATGATCTAATGCTGCTATCGGCATTGGTGTGGGGTCATTAATAGTCATTTTCTTTGGGTACAAGTATGAATGTGAAAGACTCAGTGAGTAAACAAGCACTTGGAACAGGCGATTTTTGGTCAGACCAAATCATTTTGTAAACAGAAGCACGTGAAATCTGGCAAACCTTGGCCACGCCCACGGAAATCCGCTCGCTGAATGCTAGGCCAACAGTAGATCTTTCTATTGGCGCATGTAATCCTACAAGGTGGAATTTTGCAGAAAAAAGTGATTTGATACAGTGTTAGGGCTCTAGAGAAGTGTTTGTTTTTTTAATTGATGTACCCCCTGTGAAAAATTTGTTTCAGCCAAGTACCCCTTAACCAGCGCAGCATTTTGGGGTTAACATTTTTTTTTTTAGATTTATTAAACTTTAGAACCTTTGAAACTCAATTTGTATTGGTCCACAAAAATAATCAACAAGTTTCCTCTTTTGGATCATAGAAGAGTTCTGCAACTTGTGGGAATAGATCCAAATAAAATATAATCGTCAACATACAACCATAATTTTGCCGACTCTGGTTTGGCCTTGTCGTGCACTTGTGCCTGAGTTTTTTCAGAAGGCTTAGGCTTCTACCGCGGCTCCATCATTTGCGTCTTTAAGTGATTGACAGGTAACAAGAGATGGCATGTGACAAGTTGGGTCAAACCTTTCTCGCTCAGGGAGAATCCTGGTTTTTAAAATAATTAAATTGAATAACTTAATGAAAATAAAATTTGTTTTTGACCTTATATTTCCCCAGAAACATCTAATTAATTCAATAATTATTTTGAAAGGATTTTTGAACATTTCTTTGTTTCATTTAAAATATCGCGTCGCCCCTGGGAGTTCCTTTCAAGTACCCCCAGCAGTACGCGTACCCCCGTTTGAGAACCACTGGTCTAGAGGATGGTTGTTTCTCATGTCAGGGTCCCTTTAATAAAATATTTTTTAATGTGTTGGTAGTGAGTAATGAGTAGAAGTGCAAAAGTGGAGCGACGGATTTGTGCTTTTGAATGGGGGCGTCGGCGTTCAAATCCCACTGTGAACAAAATGGAATGAGGCGTTGCAGATGCCAGCCTGCTTCCTGGCTCCGGTTGAGATGCCCTTGAGCAGGTCACCAACCTCCCCCAGTTCAAGAGGTTCAGCACTGTGTGTGTGCCCTTTTTACTCTGAAATGCCTGCATACTACAAATTGACTATTGACTAAAAACTATTTTTTTATTTAATAACATTTTAAAAGGAGTTATGCAAAAAAATAAATAAATAAAAAGCATTGTGACTTTTAATAATGCATTATTGAGTGAGTGCGATATATCGGGTTATTTAAATTGAAGACGATTAGTAATTTGGGGAAAGATATAAAGAAAATGTCATGATCCGCGTCGGGCATGACAGGGTTTTTGTTATTAGTTTTACGTTCCATGCTTTTGTGTTATTGTTTTGCTTGTTTTCGGTCAGCTGAGTGGGGGCGTTTCCCCTCAGCACTGGTCCTCGCCAGCCACACACCTGCTCCCCGTTAACCATCACACACCTGATCCCCATCTGCTCCCCTGATTACTGGACTATTTGAGCTTCCCAGACCTTCAACCCAGTGTCGGGTCATTGTCCCGTGTTGCTCCATGTTGCTCCTTACGGACTTCCACGACCATCTCTTCGATCGCGTTCATGTGCTTATTCTTGCTTTCGCCCTCGTTCACATCCCTCTATATTTTGTCTCAGTTTTTGTTCTCGTCCTCGATCCAGTTTAGTGGCGTTTAGTTTGTCTTTAATTTTTGCGCCCTGCCACGTTTGTCTGTCCACATACCTTTGTTTGCCCTCGTTGGATTGAGTTAATAAATTCCCGTTAAGTTACCCTTATCCCTGCCTCCTCGCATTTTGGGTCCACCTCCTCCTCGCCGTACGGCGATCCTGACAGAAAAAACAAGATTTGTGTGAGCAGGCCACATAAAATGACTCCCCTGCGGTACAAATGTACTACACTGAATGTACCTACTATGAGCTCCAAATGAGTCCATCCAACCCGAGTTGCTGTATTTCTGCAGCAATGTCATTGGCACATGCGATCAACATTCCACTCACTTTTAAAATCCAGAGTTCTCTTTTCACAACTTCTGTTGTCTTTTAGTAAATGTGAGAACTCTCTTTTGCAATACAAGTATTTTATATTCCAAAGCATACCCTGTGCAGAATGTGCTTTACCCCATCCCACATACAAAACATTGAATCTGCTCAGTTGTGTGAGAGGCTTAATTAAAATTCCCTGAGTGTTTACAGACAATTATTGAACACAGGGCTTTTCTGCAGGAGTTACTCATTACTGTCACACAGGGAACAAATCCTTTATTAAAGGGAATGCAAACTCTCTGGGAAACATTATTTGTTTAAATGTGTAAGTTCTTTAAAAGCCTTTATGTTAAGTGATTTTTGTAGATGATATCCGTTAATACTAAAAAAGAAAATCATAGCTGAAGCAAAAAGATTTTTTACACTTGAGTGCATCACAGAGAGATGCTGTGAAATGCAGTTAAGTGCGTTAAAGCTCATGTAAATATACAAAATGCATCGAGGCCATCCGCACCGTACCGGTTCCCACACTGATGCGTTGACGAACTTCTGTGGCTGTTTTGATGATGTATGTTCCAGGGTCATTGTGAATCGCCACTGGTTTGATATAAAACACATCATTCCATTTGCTGGCCTGCCTACATTCTTGCATAAACTGATAGACCAACCTTGAAACAAGCTCTGCCAAGAAAACATTATTACAACTCTCAATTTGCAGATAAACAAGTTCGGGAGCAAAATGTGCAGCCAGTTGTTAGAACGCATGGTTTCATTCGCAGGTCAAACGGGTTTTATGTTGATTTTCAGATCTGAAAGAGATTAACAGTATTCATATGTTTTTTGTTTGTTTGTTTGTTTGTGTGTTTTTAGCATATTTGCTATTATTTATACTTTTGGATACATTGTGATGGCCCTTAATACTGAACATATGTTCTATTTGATGATTCTCATTTGATTGCTATCCAAAAAATAAAAATAATACACACTTTGCAGTGTCATGATCTGTTGGTGCCATGCTTCATGTTTTTGTTTTTGTCTGCCCAGCTGACGTGGGGGCGTTCACTCCAGCACCTGTTTCCCGCCTTGTCGTCACGGCTGGAGAGACGCGCCCACCGGCCACGCACCTGTTATCCATTGACTTCTTGATTGCCACGCTATTTAAACGCGCGACGCTGACGGCTCAGCGTCGGATTATTCCTTGTGCTCATGTTCATGTCCCAAGTGTATATTCTAGCCTTTCTTGTTATGTGCTTCACGCGTTTCTCGACCTCGTTTCCGTCCATTGACTCCGTCTCTAGCCTTTGTCCTTCTCTGTCCCGTTCGCTCGCCAATTGGCCTTACGTACCCTTTCGTGGTAAGATATTTTCGTTCGCTTTCTGTTTCTTGCCGTTTGCAAGCACTTTCTGTTTCTCGCGTTTTTTCCCTGGTGTGAGTCTTCCACCAGCACCTTCGGTTGTACTCTCGGCACCGCGTTATGCTTTTGTAGTTCTGTGTTTGTAAATAGTTTTCTCAGCCGGAATAATAAATTCCTTGCCAACGCATATCGCTTCTCTGAGTCTGCGTCTATAGAGTCCACCCCTGCTTTTCCGGCATCGCCGGAAGGGCAGTCATTACATGCAGTACATGTCTGAACAATCCACCCACAAATAAACGGAAATTCACCTTTAAACCAGACTCGACATCCCCACTCTCAACGGCCATATTAAAAAATTGATAATGAAAAATAAACCAGAAAAAAACAATCCCATACTGCTGACAGTAACAATCTGTCCTGAAATTCTTCTTCTCCGTGAACAGCTCTCTTTGGTGTACAAACGCTCTATTCTCTGATGCAAATAAATGGAAGTTTACAGGTTTGGCACTTAACTCCCAAGCTTGCTAAACACGTGTAATGTGGCTTAATCTGTGTCAATAAACGGGGAAAGAATTTAACTGGGACTAGTTAAATGAATCACAGTTCTGTTCCACACAATCAATGTTTCTCTTTATAAGTGAATTTAATCACCCCCTTAATTTAGCTTTCATTTTAATTGTCACCATATGTGTTGAGGTTGATGTGTGAGGTGTGAGCACCAAATACCTCGAAGAATGTCACATCGGGAGCTTGTTTGGGGCTCAGTATTAATGTGATCAAGTGTTTGGACATTGATGCCAGTCTGTTTTCGGGAATGTTTAGTTCCAGTAATCACGTGATATGCAACCTTTGATTCCTCATTTTGTGTTAGTGTAAGTGGTACAATTTAAAATGTCTATGCTCTTCTGTGCGTGAGACTACTGTGAGTAGCAAACCGCTCACCTGACATATGCATTGCACAACCACTTTCTGGTGTTCCACTACTGGAACAACCACGTGGTGAATTGTATACATGGTTTCATTTTGTTTTCATCATTGAATATAATGATGAGGTACATTTTACTGTCTGCAAGAGTTGCTTGAAACATGTCCCTTACTTTTTGAGGAAACAAAAATAATATAGACGTGGTTTGGTCACGTCATGAAAATGTTCGATCCACTTTATTGCATTCCTGTTTAACTGTTTAATTGTGTTTTTTGTATGCATTTTTGTATGTTTTAATTTGTTAGACTGATTTTAGGCGACAGCATTGTAACATGCACCCAATTAGTCAGGGGAAAACCAAATGCAGTTTACCATTCAAAATAGTTGTGTTTAAGTAAACAGTTAACCTGAAATAAGTTACATTATTTACACTGAAAAATGCATCTTTTGCTGTCAAACGAAAGAAAAAGATAATTTTGAAATAAAGTTTAACTCTTACTGTGAAAGAATCAAAATGTTTTAAGACCAAGTGTGAAGTCAACTTGACCAACCGTATTTTGAGTAAGAAATCAATTTTAAGAACACACCTGTTAGTTTTTTTCAATGCAAACATCCTAGATTCATAGTTAGACCCATAGCAATGCCCGAACAACAAAAATGCTTTTGTTCGGCAATCTCCGGTATCGCCAGCCGCCATTTTACTTTGATTGTCCGGTGAGCTGCTCAACTGCAATTGTTGTTGCGTTATTTGGCGAATTGCATCGGTGCTGTATCGCGACGCGTTGTTCACATTCTGGGAAGCATCTGTTTGAGGGGCCAACACAAAATAACAGGCCACGTTAATGGACCAATTTCGGCAAAGTGAGAGAATTTAAAACCTGTCGACGAGAGTTCTTTGCAACAAGCACAACAAGATCTCTGTTTGATTATGTCAACATCAACCATGTCAATGTCAACGATTTAGCTTAAGATAAAGGGTTCACAAAAAGGTCAGTGTGATTACAACCCATTTTGAAAAACTTGTGTGTTGTGTGCATTGTTACAACTTGTGCGTGACTGATGGCTGTATGCGAAGTGCACATGCTAGGAGCCGAGGACAACAAGCGTGTGGGTGTTTAGAGAGTTGAACAGCAAGTGTGTATATAGACCTTAATTGCCTTACCAATGACAACGTAGGAAACCAACCCATTATAACATGTGGTCTCAGTGCAAGGACTAATAAAACATATAAAAAAAAGTAGTGATGGGCAGTTCTTGTAAGTGAACTGAATCATTAGAAAGAGTCGTTCATCTTCATCATTGATTCACCTCCCCTAAAAATCAAATCAACTGAGAGACGAACAAATCACTTGAGGAAGTGATCTTGTTCCTCACGTTCACTGAAAATATTTGTTCCTTTTGAACAAATATTCCAAGAACAACACAACACTAGTCCATTGTTTTTTGTGTATTGCACTTGCAAACTCCTTTCGTCATCCTTAATTGTGCAGAATAACATGTGGGACATGATATACAAATACTCACAGAATCACCTCCTCACCTGTCACCACTTACAACAATTTGGTGAAAACAGTGAGTCAAAAATATCTTTGAAAGGGCACCATTTTTTTCATCTTTATCCTTGTTTTTTGATTGCGCAGGTGTATCTAATGAAGTGGCCAGCAAGAACTTCCTGACCCCTCTGCGAATCCCACAGCAAAACCACTGAGACGAGGCCAGAGGTCATTGACGAGAGTCAGCATGCAGCCAGTAAAAGTTCAAGAAAAACATGACCATCTGACAGCTTAGAACTTGTTTGAACAGACACACATCTTCCTGCATATACACCCAGCTGTTACCCCTTGACTGAATTGCTTACTCAGGTCACATGGTGACAAGTGGAATAGTAAGTAATTCATTTTATCTCGAGTGGTTTACATTATTTTAATCAGGCTGCGGTATCGCGTAATTCAATTCGTATAAACGATCACGGAAATCGCAGCGTACTTGGCAATGATGAATTGTTATTTTGTTGACAATAACTCCAATACTATATAACAATTCTGCAACTATGCTCTGAGCACAGTATGTGGGGGGGAAAAAAACACGGATGTGCTGGAGCCTATCCCAGCTGTCTAAATAAATAAAAATAAATATAAAAATTGTCTTAAAAAGACTAATTACACGCTGATTCGAATTGTTTTTTTTTCACAACAGGCAACCAGATAACTGTAACAACACAACATTACTTATTAGATTTAGTACCAAAAATCTCTCGTTTGACAGTCGCGCACTGACGCGTAAAATCGGTGTGGAAGGTGTACTCAAGACAGTGGCGTGTCCATTCATTTGAGTGGGAGGTAATGATGCGAAATGTATTGACGTGATATTTGATTCCACCTCTCGCTTGATTGGCAAATCTTTTAGCCACAAGCATTCCATCTATGACAATATCTTATTCACTTGAGTCTGCTCCCACAACTCTATTATCCAACATCGCTGACGTCAGGCCGAATGCTGGTATCTCCAAAATTATTATTTTTCAAGTGACGCCAAAAACAGCATGTTTGCTCCACCATTAACTTTATATTGTCAAACGGAACAAGCCATTTTCAACACTTTCGATTGGTCAATATTTAAAAAATTAAATAGCACCCACACCTGCAGACTGACCAGTAGTACAGATTTCTACAAAAATGTGAAATTGATCAAATTGTAACAAAGGAGGTTTCAGCCTGACACCAGCGATAAAAAATACATAAGCCACCTGGATGAATATTGTAGCCCTCTGAAAACAATGTTATCAAGCTGAGCCGTGAAGAGTTTTTGCTTTTCACATTACGTGAGCAACCACTCCCAATGATAATTTTGATACTGAGCCTCCGACTTCAATTGTAACAAACTTGATGATGAATACATACAGAGGGGAAAACAACAATGATCATTAAAGTTAAATTTCAATCAAAGCTTTATTTAATAACATTTCCAGCCATCCATTATCTATACCGCTTCTCCTCACTAGGGTCGCGGGGGGCGCTGGAGCCTATCCCAGCTATCTTCGGGCAGTAGGAGGGGGACACCCTGAATTGGTTGCCAGCCAATCGCAGGGCACACAGAGACAAACAACAATCCACGCTCACACACATACCTAGGGGCAATTTAGAGTGTTCAATCAACCTGCCATGCATGTTTTTGGAATGTGGGAGGAAACCGGAGTACCCGGAGGAAACCCACGCAGGCACGGGGAGAATATGCAAACTCCACACAGTATGGCCGGAACCGGGATTGAACCCACGACCGATGCTGTCTCTCACTGTGAGGCCATTGTGCTAACCAGTCGACCACCGTGCCGCCCCTTTAATAACATTTTTAAAATATAAATTATTATTATAATTATTCAAATGAATTTATGCAACAAATGTGCAGCGTGTGCTTTTGACTCCAGTATGTTTTGTTTTACTTCACAAAAAACTATCTCTGTGATAAAGCTGAATTAACCTTGATAACACTTAACTCTTTCCTTGTATTGTTCCCCTGCTGCTTTTTGGGAGCTCTTTAAAATGCAGCTGTGGATTATTGAACACATTTTGATATCAATAAGACCGTACTCGTGCAGTTTGCCAGTGCCTAGAATTCCAACGCTTTGGATTTACAGCTTGTTCATCCCCATATTTCCTCTCAACGCTCAATGCGGATTAACAAAGTACCAAATGAGGCAGACAGAAGGCTGGCCCCTTTGACACACACACACACACACCCCCACCCACACGCAAATACACACATGGCAGCAAACAGACCCTCTTTTATCCACTCAACAAATGTTAGTCCATCTGAGTATTTATAGCCTCAGTAACTCAATGATGCTTCATTAAAAGTCACAATGCTACTAAAGGGGCCTCCACCATGGCAGGACCAACATTGTTATATACAGTATTTCTAATTAGAACCCCTGTAACTGGGTTCTCTGTTCCATCATGCTTCAGTAATGTGAATCTTAAAAAAAAATGGTCTCCAGTGCAATTGTGTGAGTGCGCACTATCTGCGTGTGGGGGATGAAACATAACCACAAAGTGTAAATTGTTCCACAATCTGACTTGTTAAAGCCAGAGCTGAGCCAAGACAAAGAGTCTTCAAGAATTGCACCCATGGGGGGTGACAGAGGAGGCTTGCTGTAATTCTAAGGTCTGAAAGTAAAGCTGCCCTGATAACATGCCAGAAGCCAAGAGAAAAATGTTGGCTGATCAAACCTAACACTCGGAGTGGGGATTGAAGTTTGGAATTGAAGACTTGTAACCTTGTATCACATGTGATTTTATGCAGTTACAAAATAAAGGGGGGCAAAGTTTATTAGAACTAATTTATCTCAGTGGTCATATTATAGTGTGGAACATGAGATATGACTTAATATTTGTCTGGGTGCCCTGCAATTGGCTGCCGAGTATTACAGAGTGTTCCCCACCTCTCACTCAATTAACAGCTTGGATAGTCACTGACACTAATGAGGGAAAGCAGGACAGAAAATGCATGGATGGGAAGTGTTCATCAAATGTAGTTTGAAATTGCTTTCTTCATCCACAATATTTACGTTTTAGGGGGTTACAAGTTCTGTGGAGGGATGAGGTACAAATGTGTACAAATCTCCTGAATGTCAGATACAACACAGGATAAGAGCTGGGCACTCGACCCTTTTTTGCCGGTCACTCCCCCGCCCTCCGGCTGCGATCTTGGTTCCGTTCCGGCCTCGACCCTCCAGCCTTGTTCATAAAAATTGTCAGCCCCCGACATACCTACCCCTAAATGCACGGTGTCCATGCATGACACTGCTGCGGGAGAGATGCCAACAGCACAGGTTAATTTAAATATCATTAGCTGGCTAATTTGCTATTTGAATCGACTTACCTTATTATGGGCCTATTATGGTCTTATTTGTCTACTTTATTCATTCATCTCTTTATTCTTCCTCCTTCACAAACGCGCCCAATGCAAGTAAGTACACACAATTGGTGTAATAGGGATTGTGGTGTTTCCTCCCTCTTGCAATGGTATGCCCCAGTAGCAGGTGGGAGACGCGGGCTACGTGATGTCAGAATTAAGAAATACAGGCACGCATGAATGCACACTGCTGTCTCACATCTCTTAAAAACACAAAGAGTAGGTTGTGGCGCTTTTGATGCGTTCAGAGGCAATTTTTGTTGTTTGCCCGTTTCGCGAGTAGGTTCATCACACACACGAAAGCCGATTCATGGGCCGGACAAAAATCTATCTCCGGTCTTTGTTAATTGAACCCTTTTTTGAAATTTCTGCAAAAATGGCCGTTTGGCCGTGACAGACTGCCCAGCGCTGCACAGGATCAATCAATCAATGTCAAATCGATAGCATGATTACAATGAACAGATTAGGAATCAGATCAGTATAAAGTCTGATCTGATTCCAAATGTATAGAATACAGAAATAAAAAACACTGCAATTACAAAGTAATTTTCAATCATTTGTTTCATTCATAATGAATCTACAGTTCTGCTATTAAAGTACTGTACCATAGACTAAGATGCCAATTGCAGTCAAATTCTCACCTATTGATGAACATCTGTCCTCTTCTGGTATGTGAAACTCTTAAAATAAAGAAGCTGTAGAAATATCTCGCCTCCCAAGAGAGAAAAAAAATGTCACTTCGTAGTCCAGGTCACTTTATGAACATCACTGTTCACTCTGTTTACAAACACGGCCTAAGCATGAGTCTGCAAGTTTACAAACGTACAGAGAGTCATGTACACATCCCCTGCCACCACATGTCCTTAAGACAATTCATGATTTCATTTTTTCATGGTTAGCAGCATAAAGTTTTTATCAAATACCAAATTGAACAAAAATTGGTGCATATTGATTTTCGTTCAGGTGCAACCCTCATTATGGAATTTGTTAAATCTGTCTTTTGTTTAAATCGAACCACATCTGAGTTTTGCCACTGGTAGTCTAACATGATTTCTCTGAATTTGATAGGGGCACAGGCAGGCAGATTCATCATATTTCATTCATGAATATAACCACCCTCTGAAACAATGCAGAAATCAGTCCACTGAATGCATTATAATGATGAGCTTTATTATATATATTTTTTTAAATCATCCCAGTGGCTGCGGCACAGTTAAGTGGCCTGTCGTGGGGGATGTCACATCTCAGACAAAAAAAAATAAAAAAAATCAACCTGACTCTGCGAGTGCTGAAGACACAATCAGGGATGTTGTCAGGACTAGGGTAGGTGATTTTTTTTTATCCAATGTTTTCGTTCTTCTATTGTTTGTTAATTCGACTAACCTCATTTCCGTGTACTATATGTTGATCACAAAATAGTGACTCCAGCGGTGGCTAATGATATCCTGTCTTGTCATTCCTTCCCTGACTGAGCTGGAGTGAATGGTTCATTCTGCTTGCTCTGTTACTCCCTGCCCAACAAACACACAATAAAACGCTCATACATACACAATCACATAGTTTGCTATTACTTCTCACCTCGGTGCAACAAATACCTCCCTAAATCTTGTCCATGTGCTATCAATTAAGGCTGACAACAAAAATACTGCACAGACAGAAAATATACTACTTGTTTGTTGTAATATTGTGACTGATTCGCATTTGATTCACCGTGGCGACCCCTGAAGGGTAAAGCCGAAAGAAAAAGAAGTTTGTTGTAATATTGCCAGGATGGCCGAGTGGTCTAAGGCGCCGCGTTCAGGACCCAGTCTCCCCAGGAGGCCTGGGTTCGAATCTCGAATTTTGGCTGCCAGGATGGCCGAGTGGTCTAAGGCGCCGCGTTCAGGACCCAGTCTCCCCAGGAGGCCTGGGTTCGAATCTCGAATTTCCCCATTGTGGGACTAATAAAGGCAATATTATTATTATTATTGTGAGAATGAAAAAAAAAATAAAAACATAAGTGATGAATTTTAATCATTTGATGTAAATACAAAAATGGTGAGGGAGGCTTCCCGGAGGTCAAAACCACCTTGAATGAGGTTCTGGCAAGTGCTCGTGACAACAATCTCCTGACCGGTACAGGATCGAAGGCTCATCCTCGGAGGTGCTGCCATGGAGATTACGGCCCTGGACGAGGACCCGCTCCACTGAAGTCATCTTGCTGCAGCACTTCATTTGATTGACGCTCATATTATCTCAGCTAACATTGTATAGCATCATTTTATGTGTCAAATGTTGCCCACTTGGCATCCATTGCAGCCTGGTCATCCTGGAAGAGGGATTCCCCCATCTGTGGTCAAGTCTCCAGGATTGGTGCAGCGTGCTAGCAAGCAGTGATGTGGAATCTGTATCGGTCTGTTGTGGTAAGATGAGAGCTGAATTAAAGACAAAGCTCTCAATAATTTACTGGTTGATCCACATTATTAATCTTCAACTATGATCAGGAGCTGTGGGTTGTGATCAAAAGAACAAGACAAAAATAAGTTTCCCCCATTTGGAGTTTGGGTTCTCAGCCGAGAGAGAGCTTTAGAATCTCTTGTCATTGGAGAGGGACTCAGAGTGAAGCAGATGCTCCTCTGGCCCAAGACGAGTCACATGAAGTGGCTCAGGCATCTTGTTAAGATGCTGCTCTGGTGAGGTATTCCAGGAAAGTCATACTGGGATCACCCAGGATCCACCAGAGAGACTATATTGCCCGGTTGGCCTGGGAGCACTCTCGGAATGCCCCGGAAAAGTTGAACAAATTTGCGGCGGCAGGGAAGTCTGCATAAGATGCTGGCCTCGTGACCTGACCCTGGATAAGCAGAAGAAGATAGATGGATGGATGGATCCTAAGGTCTGTGACCATTCCAGAGCAAGGTCTGCGTTGCAAATGCTGTTGCATTTAAGTTGGCTTGGGAATTTTCAAATTGAAACAAACAAAATTCTATGAGATAAAATAAAATAAATAAATAAAAAGGGAAACTGATACACATGCACCTCCAAAAGAATGTGATATAGGACCACTTTTGTTCACCCACCAGTCGCTGTAGCCATCTAACATCTAGATCAGGGGTCTCAAACTCGCAGCCCGCGGGCCATTTGCGCCCCGCGGGATGATAGTTTGCGGCCCCCGCCTTATTATGAAAGTTTAATGTTCGTGCGGCCCGCGAATTTGAATTTGATAGCTTTAATTACAGTGTAATTAAAGCTTTATAACTACAGAAGAAGGCCTACTCATCCCAGAACTATGGTTTATGATTAGGATCTCTGCTATTTGACAAGATTTTGATTTGATTGACAGGAGACCCATGCGCGAACAGGATGTGCAGTCTGACGGAGCTTTGCATCAGCACTAGCACAGACGGGACTAATTATAAAATGTAGGATTACCTGGTCACAGTGGATAAAATTGAACCGCGGATTATTTTTGGGCACATCTTCAGCTTTAAAACGAGGGTAGGATTGTAATTTATTTTCGATGTTTTAGTAGGGGTTTGATTGATGAATGTTCCACTCATGTTCAGGACAATTCATGTTCAGAAGAAGATTAAAGAACTGTTAATACAGACATTTGACTCATTATTATTATTATTATTATTATTTATTACTGATTAATTTTCTTACTAATTCCTTATTTATTTTCTTATTAATTCCTTATTTATTTTTAAATCTTATTTTGTGTTAAAAAATAAAAATAAAGACATTTGAGAAGATTAGATTTTTTTTTTTTTTTTTCTTGGGGAAAACCTCATGCGGCCCAGCCTCACCCAGAGTCTGCCTCTAGTGGCCCCCAGGCAAATTTAGTTTGAGACCCCTGATCTAGATGAATGTTCCAAAACATTTTTAGCTTGATTCAGTCGGGCACTAACTTTCATATATTTTCCAGATCTTCAAAGACTCCATTTAGTTACTTAAATTCTCTGAAAAAACAACTTCCTGTGTGTCTGGGCTTGTAATTACTTTTTGGTGAGATCACATAATTGTGTTTTGCAAGGGCATTGAAAAAGAAACAAAAAGGCATACCGATTGAATTACACGAAATCAGACATTGTTTGAAGGTGCAGTAAATGTTATGCATTGGCACTTGTCAGTGTTTAATACCTCTTGGCAGACTGAGACACATTTAATCATTAGGCTGAAAAATAAATCTGCTAGTCAGCAGTAATATTTATTTATTTTTTTTGGTCCTGCTCGACTTCAATATGAATGAAGTAATGGCGGAGAACAACAACTATAAAACGAATGTCCAAAGTTCTAAATCCAGTGGAAAATTCATGTTCTTTCCAACAATTTGGTGATTCACAGCACAGTCCAGTATGAAGCCTCAAACCTGCGAGGCAAACACACGTGCACAACAAAAGTGCACATGCACACAGATATGTTATTTGTCACTATTGCATTGAGTTGATTGCGCTGCGCTAATTACCTGTGTACAAATTGACATGCAAAAACTCCTTGGGAGTGATTTTCACAGTTTGTTAAATTTTAAACTCAGCTGACAATCGGGCCTGGCAAAGGACTGACAAGGAACATGAACAGTACCAAGAAACCATAGCCAATTCATTTTGTGTTAGCTGTCCCTTAAGAATTGTTGTCGTAAAGGTTTTCACTTTCATTTTCCACTTGGTTACCAACAGAGCTGGGCAGTCCGTCCCGGGAACGGAACGGTCCGGCTCTCCGACCCAGCAGGATGCCTATTTTTGGAGCGGAGGGATAACAAATTTTAAAAAATGGTTCAATTAACAAAGGCCGGAGGTGGATTTTAGTCCGGCCCAAGAATCGGCCCTCATGCGAGTGATGAACCTTCTCGCAAAATGGGCAAACAACAAAAATTGCCGATGAACGCATCAAAAGCGCCACTACCAACTGTTTGTGTATGAAGAGACATGAGACAGCAGTGTGTTCAAGCGTGCCTGTATTTCTTTATTCTGGCATCACATAACGAGCGCCTCCCGCCTGCTACTTGGCCATACCATTATAAGGGGGGGAGGCAATACCAAAGAGAGAGAGTAAGTCAAACCAGTTTGACAAAACACTTCACACCATAACAAGCCTATAATCAGGTAAGCGGATTTTAATAGTTATAGAAATTGTGGCATTGCCGCCCCCTTTTAATGGTATGCCCCATTATAATAATAATAATAATAATAACAATTATAATAATAATAAGAAGAATACATTCAAATTGCAAGTGCCTCAAGACCCTCAAGGACACTGTACATCAATAAAAACAGTTAGGACCAAACTGCTCAAAGTAAGATTTAGAAAATAAAATAATAATAAAAGATAATAATAAAAAAATAAATAAGTAAATGAATAAAATCAAATAGAGAAGAGTAATTAAAATGACGTGGTGCTGCCAGAGAGAGTAGGCGAAGAGGTGAGTTTTGAGTTTTGATTTGATGATGGTGAACGACGGTGTGTTGCGGAGGTCAGGTGGCAGAGAGTTCCAAAGCTGGGGAGCAGAGTGGCTGAAGGCTCTGCTCCCCATAGTGCTGAGATGGACAGGTGGAACAGTCAGGTGAATGGAGGAGGATGATTCGAGGGCACGGACTGGAGTGATGCTGTTCAGTAGGTCAGACAGGTAGGGAGGGGCAATGTTATGGATTGCTTTGAAAGCATAAAGGAGCAGTTTACATTGGATGCGGAATTTGACGGGAAGCCAGAGATGTTGTTGGAGAACGAGGGTGATGTGATGAGACGAGGGTGTTCTGGTGATGAGGTGAGCAGCTGAGTTTTGTACCAGTTGGAGTTTATGGAGGGCCTTAAGGGGGAGGCCGAAGAGGAGAGAGTTGTAATAATCAAGACGGGAGGTGACAAGGCTATGGACCAGTTTTTCTGAAAAGTCATTCCAGTTGTCGACCTTTAGTTTTCATGGCTCTGAGCTGCTGCGTGTACCAGGGTGCGGTTGAAGAGAAGGAGACGGTGCGTGTTTTCAGTGGGGATAGAATTGAGGATGCTGATAAGTTCGTTATGGTACTGGGCTGCAAGTGTATTGGCTTGGAGGAATGTTCATGGATGATGATTTTTTTTCTGTTAGTGTTGGCGAGTGGTACTACGCAGCAGTAGTATCGCGTCCAACTATTTTCAGTATCAGCAAACCAGAATTTCTGTATTGACAGAGGAATAACTACACACAACCTGTCTCGTCTGACAGTGTGGAAGAAGTGAAGACTTTATTATGAGGCGACAGAGGATGAAAGGAACTTTACATCATAAGCATGCACGTAACAAAGTATTACATCATAAACATATACCTAAAAAAGTAAGGACTTTGAGAGCACATCTTTAACACCCCCACTTGTTCTCACATTGTTATTTTGACCACTCTAAACATTGGGAAAAAGCTTGTATTTGAACATACCTGTTAGTTCCCAAATATGAACTTGGCAAATGTATTCAACTTAACTTTTGCTGCTGATTTTGTCAAAACATCTGCCACCATGTGGTCGGTTGGGCAGTATTCCAAACGTATTTTCCCATCATTAACAGGTGACCTGATAAAGTGGTACTTTATGTCAACATGTATGCACCTTTGCCTTTTTACAGGGTTTTTCGCCAGTGCTATGGTGCCTTGATTATCCTCAAAGATAATTGGTCGCTCATATTGATATTTGTCAATATGGCCCAACAACTGTACTATGTACAAACATTCTTGCATTGTGGCAGCTAGAGCCATATACTCTGCCTCACATGTGGATAATGCAATGGTATGTTGTTTCTTCGTCTTCCATGAAACAACAGGACCATTTTTGTTCAAGCTAATACAGTAACCTGTTGTGCTTCGTCTATCACTTGTGTCAGCTGCCCAATCAGCATCACTGTATGCTTGTAATCCAAGTTTGTCATCACATTTAGTGAAGCAAAGTTCCTTGCCAGTTGTACCCTTTAAGTACCTTAAGACGTGTTTTACTGTAGACCATTGTTCTTCTGTTGGCGTAGCTAAATATTGGGATAACTTACTCACAACAAAACTCAAATCAGGTCTTGTGCACGTAGTTAAATAAATTAAGCTACCCACAGCCTCTCTGTACTTCTTGACGTCACAGATCTCTTCTGTGTTCCCAGTATAGTCAAGTTTCTGTTCACATGGTGTCATTCTTGGTTTACAGTCGTGCATGTTGAATCTTTCCAGTAGTTTTTCAACATATTTTCCCTGTGTCATTTTTATACACTTGTCATTTTGTTCAAAATCAATACCTAGGTAGTGTTTCAGCTTTCCTAAGTCTTTCATCTTGAATTTTGCTGTCATCATTTCTTTCACATTCATTAACACGTTTTCATTGCTTGCGGCAATAATCAAGTCATCAACCCATATTATCATGATCACTTTGTCATTATTGTTCACTTTTGTATAAACACAATGGTCAGCTGGGTTTTGCACAAATTCGTTTTTGTCCAAATATTCATGCAGCATTTTGTTCCAATTTCTTCCGGATTGTTTTAGTCCGTCAAGTGACTTATGTAACTTGCACACCAATTTCTCTCCAGTGCTTGATTTGACTTCATAGCCTTCTGGCTGTTCCATGTAAATTTCACAGTCAATTGGTGCATTCAAGTATGCTGTTTTGACATCCATCTGATGTAGAATCAGGTTATCTTGTACTGCTATTTGCATTAGCACTCTAATGCTAGTCATGTTTGCAGTGGGTGAAAATGTCTCATAATCTACACCCATCTTTTGACTATATCCCTTTGCAACATAACGTGCTTTGTAATTCTCACATCCTTCAGTATTGCTTTTCAGCACATACACTGCTTTCTTACCTCTAGGTAAGTTAGTCAGGGTAAACGTGTTGTTGTCTTTTTGCGACTGCATCTCATCATCCATTGCATCACGCCATTGTTTTGCATTGGAGGAGGTTATGGCTTCGCTGTATGTTACAGGTATGTTACACATTAACCGGTAACAGTAGTCAATACTGGTGAAAGTCTGATCATCAAGTTCTTCACCACTTACATATTCATACCAATATTTTGGTTTCTTTCTCTCTCTGGAAGGATATCGTCTTTGTTGAGTTTCATCAGTCTGTGTTTGGTCACTCACTTCAGGTGCCATTTCTTTTTGTTCTGTTTCATCGTTTTGTGACTGGCTGTTCACATCAGGTGTCATTTTGGGTTCATGACCCTGAGTGACATTTGGGCTCACACTTATGGTTGGTCCAGATTGGTTTGTTCTGTACCAGATCGTCATCATCACTGGTGAATGTTTGTGTTTCTTGCTCTGCTACAGCTTTTGCTAGAAACTTCACTAGTCTGTGTTTTTGCACTTTTTCACTGTCTGGATAGAACACCAAATAGGTAGGGCTATTTTTGTCATACCCAACAAATATTCCCTCCTCACACTTGGAGTCTAGTTTCTTTCTGTTCTGTATATAAGCAAAACATTTAGAACCAAACTTTTGCATCCTGGAGAGGTTAGGTCGTTTCCCCGTTAGCATTTGATAAGCTGTCTGTTTTATTCTATTGTTGAAACATCTGTTTCTCACAATAGCTGCTGTCTGGACTGCATAAGTCCATAACATCTTAGGTAATCCACTCTCAATTAGCATGCATCTCGCCATGTCAAATAATGTGCGCCAATTACGTTCAGCTGTGCCATTTTGGTGTGGCGAATATGGTGCCGATGTCTCATGCTTGATGCTATTTTTAGTCAGCAAATTTTGATAGTTTTTACTTAGAAACTCTGTCCCATTGTCAGATCTGATGCATTTGACTTTACATTACCGTATGGAGCTGAATCTGCCAAGAATTTCTCAGTTGCTAGTACTGTGTCACTCTTGTGTTTCATGAAATACACAAATATCGCACCGGAATAATCGTCAGTAAATGACAATGCAAAGCGATGTCCGTCAATTGATTCAGGATCAATTGGTCCGTCTATGTCTGTGTGGATCATGTCGAGTACATTTTTAGCTCTGGCATCAGGTTCTCTCTTTCTAGTTTGGATAAACTTTCCCTAAGTGCACACATCACATTGTAATGTTGCTTTGTCAATTTTACCCTTAATCACCATGCCATCAGCAACCTCTTGCAACCTTTGAATATCATCATAATTGCAGTGACCCATGATCTCATGCCATGTCTGCATGTCACAACACCTTTTGCATTGGTCATCATTTTCTCCATTCACAGTGTTTAAATAATACATCCTGTCGTATTTGTGAATATTGAATTGTGTCCCATCATTGTGTCGTAAAACATTATGCCCTTTCTTGAAGATGACTGTCGCACCACTGGATGTAGCAGCCTGTACAGAAAAGATGTCTTGCGGAAAAGATGAAACGAATAACACCTGTCTCAGTGTCACTTTGTGTCGTTCTCCGTTTTGTTGTCCATCAGGCAGACCTCCGCGTCTCCCCTGTGTTCTGCTACTCCTTTGCATCTTGTGCCATCAGCCAATTCCACGCAGTGTGACTCGGCCTGAAAACTGTCATCGAACGCTTTGAACTTCCCCAGATCGGTTATGATGTGTGAAGTGGCGCCCGTGTCAACCATCAGACCTGTTTTGTTGATGCTGCGCACCGACTGTATATCTGTGTCGATGTCATTCAGGTGGAATGCGTAATCCTTGTCATCTGTAACTTTTCGTGCGTTATCCGACCGTTGTTTACGCCTGCAGTTTGAGTCGCGGTGCGTGGCGCTCTTGCACAAACTGCACCACTGATTTCGTTGACATTCTTTAGCTTTATGTCCTTTACGGCCACATTTAAAACACTCAATTTCGGCACTTTCTGTTTTCGTACTTGGTCGTCCTCTTGCTTTCATGACATTGTCCTCTGATTCTTGTCTTTTTAGATTTTTGTTGTCTTCGTAGTCCCGTAGTCTCGTCTTGCAGTCAGCAAAAGTCATTGCTTCTTCAATTTGAGTTTTGTGGACGTTGAATGATTCAAAAGATTCAGGCAGCCCATTTAATACCATTGCGATGAGCAATTCGTCATACAATATCTGACCAACTTTTCGAAGTGCTGTGATGACGGCTTCTGCCCGTATAATGTATTCAGTGACACTCTCACTGTTAGATTTTCTGAGCGTGGTCAACGCTTTGTAGAGGCTAAGAATGCGCGGCTTGCCAGTACCCGCATAATGCTTCCACAATATTTGCAGTGCCTTTCGTCCATCATCTGCTGCATCATGCATTACCAGTGATAAACTGTTGTCATCCAAAAATTGTATCAGCTCTGCATATGCTTCAGCATTTTTCGCTTCAAAGACGACTCTTTTATCATCTTCATCATCTGTCTCATTTTCAGCAGGATTGTACAAAACCGCGTCTTTGAGCCCTTGTAGTTTTAAATGACAAAAAAACTTTGTCTCCCACAGTTCATAGTTTTTCTCATCCCCGTCAAAAACGAGTCTACTCCAGCGGCTACTCGTTTCAGTCGGCCGCCGGTTCATTGCGTTAGCCATTGGCTTTCTCGCAGTTATGCTCACCAGTCTCGCAGTACGTTGCGGCTTCTTTCTGGTGGTAGAGTCCAAAAATTCCTGATTTTGTCCTGGCTTCAGTCGGATCCTGGGCCCATAACCTGTTGGCAGAGAAGTAGTACCACTCTGCCAACAGTTAGAGCAGAGTATTTCAGTGTTGATGTGCTTTAGATTATGGAATGTGATAGTGTATTGTTTTCAATGTGAATATTAAAATGTCCTAATAAAAGGACATGAGGGGAGAGAGTGGACAGCTGGGTGAGCAGAGTGGAGAAGTCATGAATAAGGCCGGAGGGTCGAGGCCGAATGTGTACCAAGATAGTGGCCGGAGGGCAGGGGACTGACCGGCAAAAAAAGGGTCAAGTGCCCAGCTCTGGTTATCAAGATGTCGTACAGTGCACCGGTGTAGAAATAAAGTTTAATTGTATTATATTAAATAGTAAATAATGTCCTTTTGAAGAATATTAGAGTTATAAATGATGGCCGTTTGCATGTTTGTAAGGAACATGACTTGAAAATTCAAAATGAAATCATTCTCGTTCATTTTATTTTTAAAAAGCATCCAATGTTCTGAAAACTGTTTCTTTGGGCATATGAAAACTGGCAACTTGAATTAGAACGATTGAAAGAGAAGGAAAGCGACGGCTACTGATCCAAAGCCTACATCATGTGTTCAATACCATGGAGGCAGTGTCATGTACATATGCTAATTGCCCACTGGTGGATTTGATTATTGACAAATAATTAATAACACATTCTGAGAAGCACGAAAGAATTTGAAGGGAGAAAACTTCGATGTCCAGAGCCCAAGAGTTGAAGCAGATTGACTTTTTGTATGCGGGTCATTGACTGCTGAGGATTTAACAGCTCAATTGAAAGAATAGAAAGAAAAAAAAAAGAAAAAAAAAAAGCTTATCTAATGAAAATGTTCAGAAAAGTGTATGCGAGCACCTAAAATGTGTGATTTTAGTGTTTTTTATATTCATGAATTGGCCGTAGCCTTAAAAAATGTCATGCGGTGTGACTGCGGTTATACTTAAAATTAATTAATTTCCTTAATGTATTCACTTTGTTTTTTACGTTTTCCGTATTTTAATTTGAAATTAAACATTCTGCTATTACTCGAAACAGTATATGAGTTATCACCCTAAATGACAAAGATATCCTTAACAACCCAGTTAAAAAAATTAAAATAATAAATTATAAAATAGTTGAATGTTCACCAGTCTACATTTTATATTTTTTATTTTTAATGAATCTACCAAATATTTCATGTACACTTACACAAGTCAGGGAAAAATAACATTAATTGAAATTAAACACGTTTAAAAAAAAAAAAAAAAAAGTTGCGGGCTGCACAGATGACAGAAAAAAAACTTCCAGCACTTCTGGTTTACTTATTATTCTGGCAGAAAAAGATTTTATTGAAAAGTGACCGGCTTTTCTCTTGACGCATGGCAAGATGCTTATTGTCGCATTACGTTAATATTATATTCACAAGATAGCAAAATGAAAGCAGATCACGTACGAAGCCCGCTCTGTATAAAAAAATGAAAAAAAAAAAACACATTTTTGTTGGCTACAAAGGAAAATTAAATTCAATTAAATTATTACATTAAAATTCCACACAAAGTCAGGTGAGTTTGTCAACACCCTGACAACATTATTTAAATTCTGCCATGAAGTGTTTTTTTTCCCAGGGGACACAACAGTTTGACATTAGAATTCACTCTGTGACTTTAGTGTTTGCAATATACTGTACTCTTAATCCCACTCCATAATCTAGACGCCCTAATTACTGCCATTTTAAAGGAGTGGGTGATGGCTTTTGATGTAACATTACTATCCAAATCCAATTAGCCCAGCACTGTCAACATTCCTTTGGAGTGATAGCATTGCTTTCAAATTCAACATTGTCTATTGTAAACTGTGTCAACACAAAAGTCATTTCTTTGGTTGCACATTTACGGTTAAAATAAAGATCTATATGAAGCTACTGCTAAAACCTGAATTAACCCATCATTGATTTGACCCAAACAAACACAAGTATATATGTAGGGCATTTTATATCTGAGGAGAGAGTGGATTCTATACTCTCTATACTAAATGTGAATGGGTCCACAGAACTGTCTACCAACTTGCAGACCTTGCCTTAACCTGCACATCAGCAACTGACCAAGGCCTTTGATTTACTACGGTCAAGCATATAGTGTATGACACAGATAGGTATAAAACACGTTTCACCTACTACTTTGTTTGATTCATCAGAGAACCATCCTTTGTGCAATAATTTGAAAAATATTAAATGATACATTCCATTATCGTTAATTCAATAAATCCACTTGTAAAGGACAGGACCAAAAATAGAAATGAAAACAGGTAAGCAAAAAATACACCAGAAAAGTGTTGAATAGTGCTTTCAACACAAATCGTGTAGAACAGCAAGCCTGGAACTGTCAGGATTTACAGTTGATTAAGGTTCCCATCTAGTGGTCATTTTTGGAATAACATCTAAACAAAAATCTTAAGTTTTTTTCTTCCAATCAGAGGCGTTTCTACATATCACAATTTAGCTTTCTTTGTCATTTCTTTGTCCCAGTCAGTGTCAAGAATGTCATCATTTAACTCACCAAATCCAAAGAGAGATGCGTTGACAAGTAAACCTTTGGAGCCTCTGGGCGCATTTGTTGAAGTGCCCAATTCAAAACTCTTTCTCTTCATCTTGCCAAGATTTGGAATTACTTCGGCCCTATCATTAACCAATTTTGCAGCATGTATTCGCGCATGATTAGGTTCTGTTAGTTTTATACTAGAATTGGAAATTGTTAGAGCACATGTCGCTGGGCCACGTTCCAAAATAGGCGAGTGCGCTGCGTTCAGGCAAGATGATGCAGATTTTACTTGTTTCATTTCTATTTTTTTCTGTCTTTCTTCAGTTGTTTTGTCTATATCAGTCTTCAAGAATCGGACACATTCTCTTCCACATGGACTTTTTTCCATTTGATTCTTTTCCATGTCTGTCTGTGGCGTGGGTTCAGTTGTGCCGGCGAAAGAGAATCTCGAAAGTTTAGCCAAAGTCGAGGGGGTGACTGTTGATTTTGTCGGGCTTGAAGGTTTTGAAGGTGTAAACGATTCTTTACTCCTGTCAGGGTCTTGGATCCATAGTCTGTCGCCAATTTGTGCTTGTGGTGGTTTTTCCTTTTCTAGCTTTTCTGCCGGAAAACACAAAGTGGGTTTATTGCTGACACAGCTCAATTGGTTTTTCACGTGTCTACCTTCAAAACTCGGGTTCCTTTCATGCGTTTTATTTTTTTTACCTTCATTCTCTGTAAATACACTATCGGCCTTATCAAGGCTGACAACCTTCTGTTGAATGTTTGTACAATTTCTGCTGTCGAGGTTGCTTTCTGGTGCACTCACACCCAAATTAATGTCGCCGACTAAGGATCGCATCTTCTTTGGTTTAAATATAAAGTCTGAAAACTTGAAAGGAATATTTTCATCCGGCGGTGCAATCTTGTCCTGGAGCTCAGTGCTTATGGTTTTAGTTGCCGTGTGACAACGTTGGTTAACCTGAATTCTGCAATCTGGGTCAATATCGGAACTTGTATCAGAAACAGTGACATCTTTCCTTGCATTATTCACCGTGACCTCACTTTCTTCAAGTCCTTTGTCACTTTGCTGGAGTTTACGCTGAAGTTTCTTAACTCTTGTCTCTCGTAGATTATTGGAGACTTTCTGAATCGCACTCCCTGAAGGCTGCCTGTCTGATCCATGCCGAGTCTCTTGAGCTTCAGGGTGTTTCTTTCCGATCATTCCGCCTTCCTCAGAGGTGACGGTGGCAGTCAGGTCAGAATTTGAATTAAGATCATGATTCACTGTAGAACTGGTGTTTGTCGCCAAATTGGAGTGTGTTTTTTGATTGCTGTCACGTTGAGTTGAAGTGGATACTGGAGAGGAGATATTATCTGGCGATCGAGAAGGCGTGATGGAGTAAAACCAATCCAAACCACTTTCCTGCTGAGCGCCAGTCGAGCAGGTCTTTGGGACGTCAGAATGCATTTCAGTGATGGAGTCGGTTTCTCCAAAATTATGATGGTGGTGATCAGTTGGCTGCTCAGAGATGGAAGCCTCAATGCTGATGCTCCCAAGCCTTGTGGGAAATAAAAACAATGTTCAGTTTTGGAATTTCATCAACTATGAAGTTTTGGGTTTACGTTCTGGGGTTGCTAATGAAATTGTCAAAGTTGACAAATTTACAAAGGCAGTGCTTCATAAAGGGACTGATAAGTCAACCCGCAGATGGTTTGGCTCAGGCTACACAGACCAGGAAGCAATTCTTCAATAAATTATAAATAAAATTAAATATAAACCAAATCAAATTAAAAATATGATTTTTTTGGGTGTTTTTTTTACCTATGCCACAAATTTTGTTTTACAATACAGTTATCTGTGAGGATGAGAGGCAAGGAATGAATAGTTAAATGAATGTTAAATTTGGTTAGCGCAAGGTGTGGATTCCGGTTATTCTTTTCAGTTTCGTTAATTTCTTCTTCTGTTAAGTTCTTTTGGGCATTTTACATTTCAATTAATTTATCAATGAATAATAAGAGGATAATAAAAACATTAATTTTTTAAAACCGGGTACCATAGCAGCTATCAAAGTTAAATTCAAGAATATACTTAATGTTGCGAGAGCAATGCAAGACCCTTCCTGACTGGTCTGAGACAAGGCTAACTGAAATCGCCAAACCCACATGTTTGTAAATCAACATTCACCCACCTGGCCAATCTGTCCATCTCCTTCTGAAGTAAGACGGGCAGCTTCAGGCCTTGTAGCAGTACTTGACACTGCGTCCGATACTGCTGACCAGGGTCTTCAGGGAATGCAGTAAGAACTGCATTAACACTTCCTAGCAAACCACCGCCCTAAAATTATGCAGAAAACTTTAAAATTTTTGTTTGATAATATTAAAACAAAACCAAAAAAAAAAAAAAACAACAAGCATTTGTTTTATCATTCGCTCATTTAGCATGTTTCACAACTCAAAGACTAGAACTGACTCTTGTGTCAGTACTTTAGATACTATCAAGGCACAAAAATACCAGTTAAATTTTGGCCAATATCATCTGCACCAAAGCATTTTTAAACAATTCCTGTTTTGAATGAATCATGTGAGAGAAGATTTTACAAAGAGAGTAGGAAAAAGGGGGGAAATATTTGCTCTTTTTCAAATACCTGCATGGAACACTCCATTACAGAGACGGCCATAACAGCATCTTCTATAGTTACAGTCTCTCTGTACATGAGTCTAGCATGGGCTGTATGGAGTTAAAACAGTTCAGGGATGAGTTCCGTTGTTGCTTATATGCCACCTTATTTCATGTTACAAAAAGTAATCAATGCAGTTTAAATTGATTGGGGAAAAAAAAACACTGTACGTTCAGAATAATTTTCAAAATGACAACCTCACCTTCAGCCAGTCTGCTCAGACTCTCCAGCATGCGGATGGTTGTGCGTGCAGCATTGCGGCCTTCACTCTGCCTTTGCAGCTGATAGTACCTTGATAAAATGGAGTTGGCTTCCGTCGAAACCTGCGGCTGCAAACGCTTTATTACACAGAAATAAGCCCGCATTTTTTCCATGGACCAAAGGGTGGAGCACTCAGAGGGCAGCCCTAAAAACAAAGAATGGGAATCAATCAACATTTTCATCTTGCTAAAATATGGAATTTAAAGTGTAATCAGGGTATCCAGAGCGGATGCGGTCCTCCTCATGAGCAGGGTCTCTTTTTAGTGTTTCATCTATTTCATACTTTACTAGATTACTACATAATCGAGGACAGTTTATTTGCAATTATTGGATTTCAAAACAATGAATCATAATAATTATTGTCATTTCTATCAGCAGAATCTATTCCTTTTTATTTCTCAATGTCAGTCAGTAAATCACCAATATTTAATTTCAACCTGCATCTTAAAATCTTAGTCATAAGCAGCCAAACAAAAATTCATCCCTGAGAGGACTGTTACACTGAGTTTTGGTATTTGGGAATTACTACCTTGGGTACTATATTTTGGCGACTATAAGGTGCTCTGAACTGTAAGACACATTTGTGGGGGCAAATTATTTTCCAAAAAACCAAGAGCAAGAAAAGTAGCACCAAGCCTTGCCCCCCCCAAAAAAATCCCCATTGACTAGCGAACAAGTTAGGTTGGATTCAAAACTTCTGCTTCTTAACAAAGGATGTTTTTTTTTCCTTTTTAGTTTGACAGAGATGGAACGGGGTCGAAGGCCGACAATTATTATGAATAAGGCTGGGGGGTCGAGGCTGGCACGGTACAGAGATCACAGCCGTGGGGCGAGGGACTGACCAGCAAAAAAAGGGTAAAGTGCCCAGCTCTGAAAATGGATTACTCTTACTGGAACCCCGCATCGCATTGTGGCCAAACGCAGAATTCTTGTCGGTTATTGAGCCCTTTGGTGCTATAATAGTAAATCCTTGTTGTGGCTTATGATGCATCATAAAGACAGTGTCGGTAACGCACCAAAACTATTTGCTAACCGCCAAAAGCAAGTAGAAGAAGAAATGGAAGATGAAGAACTATAAATAGAAGAAGTAGTCATAGCAACAAACGATGAGACCATCTCCCTAGCTAGGTCGCTAGCTTAGCGTGCAAGGGCTCACTATTTACAGCACCTAAAGGGTGCAATGACCAACCAGGATTGACAATATACTTAAGGTAAGAGCAAGTTTCAAATCCAACAAGAACTTGTTCGCTGCTGTCAATTAAATTTAGGAGTGAGGATTTTGGGCGCAAGTCCCAGCTAATTTTAATATATACAAATCGCACCTGTATCAAACTATGAAAAGAAATGCAATTTATAATTAGAAAGCAATTTATAAAACATACATATCCACGTTTAATTACAATTTCAGATTCTTCTTCCTACCTCTATCCTCCAGAATGAAAGAGGAGATGATGCGATCCCAGTCTGCATTTCTGTTGTCCAGAAGAACCAGCACAAGGTCAAACCGGCTTAGCAAAGGACTTGCGAGTGCTATATTGACCGACAGTGATTCGTTGGGGTCATACTGGCTTTTTGGGTTGGTAGCTGCCAGAATAGTAGTACGGGTGTTCAGCTTACAGACCATACTACGGAGAAGAAAAACAATGTAAACGAATTATAGCCTCTCAGGAAAAACACAAACTTTGAGTGTTGTCTACACACAAGGTAAAAACAGGCTTTATCAGTACTTACATTTTGGTCATACTGTTTTTTTCTATATATAAATCTATAATTCAATCTTAAAATGAATATCCTACCCAGCTTTGGCCACACTAATGGACTGTTGCTCCATGGCTTCATGGATACTGATGCGGTCGTGTTCCTTGATGCTGTTGAATTCATCAATGCAGCATAAACCACCATCTGAGAGCACCAGCGCTCCTGCCTCCAGATGCCAATCACCTCCATCCTTCACTGCTGCAACTGTCAGTCCTACAGCAAGAAGATATATGGTAGTGATAGACCGATTATCAGGGCCGATATTTGGCATTTTGCCAATTATCAGCATCTGCCTTTATTTATTTTTTTTTAAATCTTGAAGGCCGATAAATTAAAAGCTGGTTTATTTTGGCTCGCTGAAGCACTCTGTTTCTAATGAGCTGGTGGCCCTGCCTGCAGAAGCAGATTGGCCCGCCCACAGCATCATCTGGTAGGTTCCTTGTGCATTGGGTAGCAGCCACTCAGCAGTAAGCTGCCAGTTTGCTTTTTCACCTCAAATGCACTACGGGAGAGTTGCCGCGAGCAGAGGAAGGTAAGGCAACAGACTTTGCCGAAATTTGAATAAATGTCAGTCTACTATAACTCACAACTAAAAGAAAATTATTTGCCGTAGTAAACTTTAAAGAGACGCAGATGACTCAGGGAGCTCCGTGCATTTTTGTTAGACTTTTAAAAATAAGTTGTCTATTTCTAAGTTGTTTAATAAAAGTGTGCTTAAAGGCATTTAAACTAAGTCAAGTTTTGGAGTTTTTATTTTTCCAAATCTTTACACCATTTTAACCTTTTTTTTCAACAAATGAATACGACTGGCTTAAATATATTGGTTATCGGCCTCCATGAGGACTAATAATCAGCATCGGTATCAGCCTTGAAAAAAATATCCGTTTATCACTAATATACGGAGTAACAGATTGGAATAAGTATACTGTACATAACTGAGAATGTCAAAATGATGACGATGACAGGCACATACTATACCTGCACTTGTTGAACCAATTCCAGCAGTGAGCACAGAGCGGGGCATCATCTTGGCTGCATATTTTAAAAACTGAGACTTTCCTGTACCGGGGTCACCAACGAGCAACATGTGACATTCACCTTTAAGAGAAAAACATACTTGACAAACACCGACCAACTCCAGTCCAGTAATATGCATCAACATTCTAATTTGTCTCAGTGTTTAAAACAAAGTGGTCAATTTCAGATGACATTTGTTGGTTTTTTTTAACTCAACATGTACTTTAGATAGAAATATTAAACCAGATAAATACCTCTAGTCTTGGTTCCAGAAGGATCTATTCTCTGCACCCCTCCAGCTAATACCATGGCAACGGCCAGTTTAATCACATACATGCCAAACACTTGAGGGCACAGACTCAACAAGATCTGGTTCCTGCCTAAAGATTATGGAGACAGAATAAAAATGTTCAAGCAGAATTTAACATTGGAAGTGGGTAGAATTCTTACCAGCTATCGGATCACATCTGTAGTGCTCCCAGAATTCTTTGAATTCCTTTTGAACATCCTCTATAAGTAAGGAGGCGGCACCCTGCTGGTTATTCACTTCTATGTTGTTGGCTTTGAGAACCAGCTCTACGTCACAGCGAGAACCATCATAAAAGGGTTTCCAGCGCTGGCACATCACTCCATAAACAGTCACATCGTCTCCTGGAAAACCAATTAACTAATTCACAAAAAAAAAAAGGATCTTTGACGTCTTTAGCCGTCAATGGCAGAAAAATAGTTAAATAAAAACACTGGATCAGCTGACACTATACTAAGTAGTTTAGTCATATTTGGCTGCGCCCTTTGACGTTTGAAACTAATGCACAAGTCTTTAATTGATTTGCTATTTAAAATTTTGGCTTCCTACCTGATTTACACCTGTCCACAAGATCATCCTCCAGAACCACAACCATTGAACGAGGAATGCTGCCAACTGACAACCTCTGCACCTGTGATTTGCATGGCGATTGAAATTATTCATTGAGCAATTAAATGGTATTAAAATAACCACCACCATTGATCTTACTTGCTCTTGTATTTTGATCTCCTGGTAATCCCTGCAGGCAGTGGGCTCAGCCCCTCCAGACAGGCAGCTGAACTTGCATGAGTTACAGCCATCGGGATTAGGGCAGGCCACCGGGGGGACAAAGGAATAGAACTGCTCAAAGTCTGCCTGTAGCATGAAAACATGACGACACTTGGCACACATGTAATCACGCCCGTACTCCAGGACCTATGGGAGTGGGAAAGATATGCACAGAGTGATCTAACTCCAAGCAACAATAATTAAGAAAAACACATATGGGTATACATGTGGGCTTAAATATCTTGACCCTTTCGTGGGCCTGCTAAGAATTCATCGTCACCTAAGAGACTACAGTAACTCAGTGTCAGCACGAATAGTTGGCTACGTAAATCTGGTATCATCTTTTAATGTATCTATAAAACACTTTAAGACAATCGCCACCGTATACAATGTTGTACATGTACATACAACAAAAACAATAAAACAAATTAATAATGAAGGCAGTAAAAAGCACATAAACAGTAAAACCAAAAGGTGTGGCGAGATAAATTTAAAGATTTGAAAACAAATAATAGACCCTTAAAAAGAACTCTAAAAGTACAGCAAGCCAGTGAGGGGATGCCAGAGTAGGAGGCGAGCAGCAGCATTTTCCACCAAATGGCGCTTTATGTGGAGGATTGGCTGACAAAATAAAGTAAATTACTGTAACCCAGCCAAGATGTGACGAAGGCATTAATTACTGTTTCAAAGTGCTGTCGAGAATTGAGATACTTTACCTTTAGCTATAGCTGCCTAAAATGAAAAAAAAAAGATGGATTTAACAATAGCACCAATTTGCGGATCCAACTTAAAATCATTGACCAGGTTACGACCCAATTTCGAGACTGTTGGCTGTAGATAAGGATCCAGGGGGCCCAGTCAGCAGGATGGGAAGTACAAGGGCCTCTGGGTGTAGTAGCAGGATTATTGTATTTAGTAGCACTGACCACATATTCATATGGTGGATTATAAAACTAATCTCTAAAAATAGTTTTTACAGGATTAACACAGTAAAAAAGAACATACACCAGCATTTTCCACATGGCGTGGAGCAGCAGTATGTCATATAAATGTCATATCTGCAATTGCAAAAGGGAAAAATCGAACTGATGCCATTAGTCACGGTCAAATGTGTACAATTTCTTTCTACCTACTATTTTTGTATATCACCGTAAAAATACTGGGAAACACCATGAGCGTTCCTTTTCTTCTCCCAAGAACAAAAGAGGCAAAAATTAAAAAAATGATCATATTAGCATATAATTTGTTTATTGCATGAATGTCTTTGCATAATAAGATCACATGCGCTCTGCGTTTCGTCTGCAGACTATATATTATTTATGGAACAGCCCGTTCATATCTTTATCATCTATATGTTGAAGACTGCATACCAAATCTTACATCATTACCTTGGCAACACTTGTGCGTATGACAGTCCCAGTGACGGACAAGAAATGGCCAACATCTCTCGACCGTGGAATGGTGTCCCTTGTGATCTCTGGACAAACTGGTAGACCTGGATACACAATAGAGATAACTGTTCTTGCAGTTTGTTCACCTTGTGATAAAAATGTAAGAGAAAATAATTTCATGATTCCGACTTAGGCCTTTCCACGCTTACACTTTGTTCTAAATTATTTTGCATGAGGTGTTTAAGTTAATGAAATATTTGTGAATAAAAAAAAAAACCTCATATCTTCCTTTAATCGTGCTAGTTTCCCAGCTGAGCCTGATTAAAGGAATCTTACTTGATGAAGTTCCAGATTAGTACAATCATATAAATGACATTGTGTGTGTATATACACGCAAAATATATAAGAAGAGCTAGACCAAGTGGCTGCAAAAAGGAAAAGTCTATGCTTTCCTACTAGGATACTGGCCCCCACAATTCCATGTGGACAAGCGAAAAGAGATCGCCATCACACTCATTTGGACGTCTCACCTGTGATACGTGCATGGAGGGTGTTATTCAGTCTCTGTTCTGTAGGGCGGAGTCCATCCAAATGCTTAACAGACGCATTCTTTGACACCTCAATGGCTGCTTTCTGCAAAACCTTGTCAAATATTATTAGGACATCATTGGGATAGGCGTTGAAATAGTCACCAATCTATGGGAAATAACATACAAATACATGAAGAAACATACACATACAATAAAAATACATTTATGAAATGGGTATACAGAGCAATTTAAGACTGGCTCGTGACAGGCAATAAGTTTGCATAACATGAAATATATCAAATTATACTTTTACGTGGAATCAGGGAGATACATAAACAGTCCCAACCAAAAGTACTGAAACGCTGAGACAATACCAATTATTTTGGAAGTACAAGTATTTAAAATGTAACGCTCAGGTGTGTTTTGTTGATTTTGCCTGTGCAGACTACGTGGGTGGTGGAACCAACTTGCTAATTTTTAAATGTATATGGGTGGAAAAAGAGAACCATTGCACACACATTACTGGCCTGTACAGCCATTTAGAACATCTTAAAAAAACTACTAGAACAAAGGAAAACAAAACCATTTGATAACAAAGAACCTCAAAGAGTGCATGAGTCAAGGTATCACAATCTGCTGTTTGCGAAAGGAAACAAGGAGTTGGCCTTCTGCAAAGTATTCCTTGTTTAATGAATTGTGTAATATCCAAGTTTCACCTTTTTAATTGAACTACTGAAATTAATCAAATGTTCTACAGAATTGAAATGTATTGAGCTGCACCTTGGTAAAACAATACATTTGATAGTGGTCTAGACGTTTGCCGTCATTAAAGTAAGTGTAACAACAGAGAGTGATACAAAGGCACAACATAAGCACAATATTTAATTAGATCATCTCTAGCTCTAATTCAATTTCATCAAAGTAAGAAAAACAAATGAATTACTGTATTGCTAAATAATTACAAATCCCCAGGCTTCACTCAGGATCTAAATTAGGGCCGTCACTATTGAAGATTTTTACAAACCATTATTATATAAATTCCGCAAATAATCTGATAATTTATTTTATATTAAAATGCATTGAAAGTTTTATTATAGATTACTGTTTCTTAACCGATTAATGATGTTCATTTGGTTTTGCTTTATGATTGAATAAAACTAAATGAATAATAACTAAGCAATATCAAACGAGAGTGCGAGATCTACTCACCGTGACGGCATTATTTCTATAATAGATTAAACTATTATTCTTTCCATAAATTGATTAGATTTGAGTTACTGGGTTAGTCAAAAACGTGTCTGAAAATATGGAGACAATATTACTATTTTAATACAAGTAAAATTAAATGCAAATATCTTCCTTTTAATTAAACAAAGATAATCAGATTGCATTCATGAAGGACTGCAGAAATCAGATCTTTTTTTTGAGAGGCTGAAATCAGGGGGGTTGGAGAATTTGAAGCTTTTCGTCCTGTTACATTTACCTCCATATTGGCTTCAAACAATGTCATAGCATTGATAACAACAGGCTGATGACTGTCGTCACCGGAGTCTGCAGTTAGTTTGCTAATGTTACCATGATGATACTCTGCAATGTAGGCTTCAAAGATCTGACTAATCAGAGCCTCCTGTTCTGCATTCAGAGCCATGTCGATCCACCTGGAAAGACAGACGGACAAATGTTTTGATCATGGACATGAGTTGTGGCCGACACCACTTGTTAGCAGTGAAGTGATGCCAAAAGTAAACGACAAGTACAACGAAACGTCCCCCTGCTTCTTAAAAATGAATTTGTGATGCCTTATGCAGCGTTAAACACTGTTGTGTCTGCGTAAAAGCGAAATAAACAACAGTCGTCCCACCTTTATGTCGCGGAGTACCAACTACATCCCCTTAGAAAGAAATTGATTTTAGGGCCAGTCTATTAAAGTCTAACTGCGCACCTAGTGATAATAATACTAATGTAAGCTATTGCAATTCAAATTAGAAACGGGCCAGCATTGCCTGGACAGACAAACACGACGTTTCAGCGGAAACCTCGTCAAATTCCCCGCTTAAGTTTCGTGAGAATCACTTCTACCCGAATTTTGTCTTAAAGGCAGGAAGTTTCCGAATGAGAAAGAGAATACCATTTATTGTCTTTATACTCAGTGGACAATGAGATTTGAGAGCTTCCCCTGCTTTTACCTTATAAATACTGTAGTATTACAAATAAAGCCAAGGTCACACATTTCAATATACTGCATAATATGAATCCGGCTAATTCCTGATATTCATTTATATTAGCAATGATTGCTCTTTCAGTGGGAATGACACTGAAACAATATTTCGTTTATTCTTTGACTGTGTGACCACAAAGCAATTTTGGTCTGATTTAATGCTTCACTTCTTTAAACCATCTGAAACCCCCTGTATTCTTAACCTGTACAGGATAAGCAGTGTGGATAATGAACATTTTTGATAGCCTTTTTTCCTTTAAAGCCTCGTCTTTCTTTTTACATTGCAGTACTACCAACGGGGGGGGAAAAGACATACACGTCCTTCTATGATCCTTTATAATATATATAGCAAATAAACCGGAAAAGGAATTCTCAATCACAAAAGATTACATTGAATTAAAAGATTAAACAGGCATGAGCACACATAGAGAACAAAAAGTCTTTAAAGTGGCTCACTAAAGTAAAAAAAAAATGAAAGAAAATAAATCATACGCTACAGTCGCCATCTCGCGGGCTATACTTTGTCTGCACGCGTGGTGACCCACGTGAGGGTCGTTACGTAAAACTCCTTTTTGACCAATCAGCCCCAAAGCACTTGAAACGGAAGTTGTAGGAGCCTTGTCCACCAAACGGTAAACATTCGCATCCCCCCCAAAAGCCTTCGGAAGAAAAAAAAGCGAAAAGGGAAAGTCATTCAGATTTCGAGATGAAACACAACTCGAACGTCCCGGCTTTTCTCACCAAGCTGTGGACGCTGGTCGAGGATGCGGACACCAATGAACTTATTTGCTGGAGTCAGGTAATGCTGCGACTGTGTGCAATTAGCCTGCGTGTTGGTGAAGCTAACACAAAACAGGAGGCCAGTGAAGCCGATTAAACCACGCGACAGCGCACAACGCGGATCGTCGGATTTGAATATGAGCATATTCATCTGTTACATTGGTTGTAAAAATGTAAACGTGCTATATCTTTTGCACCAAATAAACCTGCGCAAGAACGGTTAATAGTAGCTAGCAAGGAGCATTAGTGCGTACAAGCTATATGCTGCCAAGTGTAGCTCAGTCAACGTTCACTTCCTTTTTGTTATATTTAGAAATGTCATAAAATATCTCCAATAGTTTTACAATGCTGAATCATAATTGTCTTGGTTGTTTTTAAGGAGGGGAATAGCTTCCTAGTGCTGGATGAGCAGCGGTTTGCCAAGGAGATTCTCCCGAAGTTCTTCAAGCACAACAACATGGCCAGCTTCATCAGGCAGCTCAATATGTGTAAGACAAATTTCCTTGTGATGCAAGCGTTATTTTGGGGCGAATGACGTTTTCTAGTGCTTGTCTTTCATTCATGCTGATTTAGCGACTCCAAACACACAGGGAACAATTCGAAATACTGCACACTTAAAACAACTTGAAAATACTATGAAGTTTTAAACATTTCGTTATTAGACCTCCATTTTCTTATTTTTCCATCTATAATTCGCCCTTAACATTGAGAATTGATCGTGGATAACTGTTTGCAAATTTCCTTAACTGTCATGTAACTGTAAATAAGTTCTTTCAATATTAAAACTTAAAACAAGCAAAAGCACTAAATATTGATGATGCAAGATGGGTCTATATGTATAGAAGGGGATTTCTTTTTTGCTTTAGATTTTGGGAGGTCGCTATGGAAAGACTGAATGGATCTCACTTTGGAGTTTAAAGCTAATTTTACTCTGCATCATGATTTTGTCTGCCAAGATAAATGATCATGGTCATCTGCTATATTTACAAGGAAGACTCGGAACCGCTTCTCCTCACGATGGGAGGGTCGCGGGGGGTGCTGGAACCAATCCCAGCTGTCTTTGGGCAGTAGGCGGGGTACAACCTGGGCTGGTTGGCAGCCAATTGCAGGGTACACAAAGACAAACAACCATCCGCACTCACACCGAGGGCCAATTCAGAGTGTTCAATCAACCTACCATGCCTCTTTTTGGAATGTGGGAGGAAACCAGAGACTGAAAACCCACAACATGCGAACTCCACACTGTAAGGCCGGAGCTGGAATCTATCCCACGACCTCTGCATCGTGCTAACCAGTCGGCCACCGGACGGGTAATTTATTGCTAGACAAGAGACACACATTGGACAAGGAGGAGGTCCGTTAAAAGGGTAATTATGCCCATAATGCAAGCGGCGACCCCCTCGTTAATGATGAATATCAGCTAAAAGCTGTGGTGTCCATAGACAGAACTTTGGGATCAGCCGGTAGAAATGTCATATGAAACACTTTTGGGTGTTCAAGCAAGCGCACCCGATTGCAAGAGCTGCACCTCTGTGCATTGATGAGCGTGAGTCATAAAAGTACAGCAAAAATTGGAGATGAGGAGAATCTCGGTGAGCAGCGAGTGCCTTGAAGGGGGTGCCAATTTGAAATGCCGGGGTAAATTAATTCATTTTTCAATTTTTTATTTATTTTTTCAGAAGTTTCATTTTACGCTAAAAATGTTAACATATGACATAAAAATACAGTTTTCGTCAAGAACATAATGAAGAATAGTGATTGGTTATAGTGATAATTGATCAAAATAATCGTGAATATCATTTTGGCTGCTATCATGCAGCCGTACTTGGACTTTTTTTTTTTTTTTTTTTTTAAATAGTACTGTATTTTCCATAGGGCGCTCTTTAAAGTCCCTAATCTTGCCCAAAACAAAACAAAGCGCCGGCACGCCCATTATATGGACTAAGCATCACTCGCGACCATCAACTCTTTTACTCATTGGGCTGTTCGGAGTGCATGTTAGCACACCCTGCTGGTCAAAGTCTGAGTCATCTATGCTTCAAATTGACCGTGACTTATACATTATGTGACTATGGTGTTTGGGTGATGGTGTAGGAGAAAGCTGGACAAAAGGGCAGCTGTCCACAATGTTGTAGTCTGTCTTATCATTTATGTTATTGCAAGCAAGAAACGTCCCAGGTTTAGACAAAAGACAAAAAGCCCAAAGCACAACAGCACATCTCTCTAAACAGCCATGCACATCTCTCTAAACAGCCATATGATTGGCTGAGTCTGAGTGGCTCCCAAGAAGCCATTTCTGTAATTGGGTAAGGCTGAGTGGCTCCCAAGAAGTCATTGCTATAATCCTTTTGTTATTTTTATTTCTATTGGGTATTTTGATGGCATGAGAGATACATGTTTTGTGTTAATCTTATTTCTTTGTTTCATTGTTTGCTTGTATGCTGAGTTTTTTTTGGTTTTGATTTGAAACTGTGACTCTAAGGAGTGTGGTGACCAGTGAAGTCCCTCCCCTGACCTTGTCTAGTAGGCTAATGCCAAGACACCTTTTATTGGTTAGAGTCATTATTATTGACAGTGATTCCTATTAGTTTCATGGCATCATGAAATGGGGTGATGCCTATGAGGCGCCGTTCGGGACATAATTCAGGAATACCTCTCACACACACTAGTGAAATGCGCTCATACACATTACTGAAATGCGCTCATTCCCATTAGTGAAATGCGCTCATACACGTGGGTGAAAATGTTGTCGCTCATACACATGAGTGAAATGCGCTCATACACATTACTGAAATGCGCTCATACACATGGGTGAAATCCGCTCATACACATGGGTGAAATGTGCTCAGACACATTACTGAAATGCGCTCATAAACACCAGTGAAATGCGCTCATACACACTAGTGAAATGCGCTCATACACACTAGTGAAATGCGCTCATACAAACAAACACTATGACAAGCTCGCTTAACAATCCAACATTTAAAAAAAATAATAATTTATTTAACATTTAATGGATGGGCGCCACGGCGATCGAGTGGTTGGCACGTCTGCCTCACAGTGCAGAGATCCAGGATTCCAATCGGGGCTCCGGCCATCCTGTGTGGAGTTTGCATATTCTCCATGTCCTCTCTGGGTCCTCTGGTTTCCTCCCACATTCCCAAAAAAAAGTCTCCTACCACACCGTCGAGTTTGCTCAATGACCATGGTGCTTGGTTCTCTACGGTGGGAGGCTCGCCATCAATGCACAGGAATCTTCATGACGTTTTAATGCTTCCATAAGACATGACCTGTTTATTATTATAATTATTTATTTATTTTTACCTAGACATTTGTTTTTCGTCTCATTTCTTTAGAAAAAGCTATATTTGTCTGCAAAAAAAATCGATGTCGAACCATTTTAGATAATAATACAATATTACACAATTTTAGGTTGCAATTTCATTTAATAAAACATTGACAATTATCTTTTGAAACACCATGTATGACTCACTTTTCATTTGTTATTCAACAAGCAAAACATTGGCGATCAAAATCGTGCCAACTAAATGACATCTCATATGCATCTGACTGCAATAGTAACTCACATTCAAATTTACAATTACAGGTAATGGAAATGACTACTGGTAACCCCGATTCCACTGCATTTCAGTCAGAATACCTCGAACATCATGAAAAGCAAAACGTTGTGTATTATTTCTCCTTCTAAACATCTAAAGAAATACTGTATAATGGCCTGGCGACATTAGCATAGTTTATAGCATATAGCATAGCTTAGCTCGTCTGCATCAAGTGAGTTACGCACTTTCCGACGCCGATACAGTTCAAAACACGGCTCTCTCCGTCTCAAGGTCACTTCTCCGCACCCTTACAGCCGTCCACGTTGCTAGAGCATGGAGATCCCTGTGTTTTATTTTTTTACATTATTATTATAGTGCTCTTTTACAACGACTGATTTTCTACTCTTCTCTGGCTCCCGTCTTCGCCTGTCAATCACATGACGATATAGGCGGGACTTACAGTTCGAAGTCGACCTCAGAATTTTTGACATGTCTTCTGTGGTAATTACTACTTTTGTATGACCAATTTGCTAACTAAAGCATTGAAAAAATAAAAATAAATTTAAAAAAAGAGTGCCCATACTCAAAAGTCACTTGACTCCCGGGGACTAGACGACTTTCTATTGGCTGTCCAGATCGTCTTTGCCGACACATAAATCCAACTTCCAAAATAAAAGCAAAACATATTAACTAAATGAGCAAAAGCGTTATTTTAAGAGAATAAGCAACACAAATATGGATTATTATAATATTTATATTCTATGCAGTATGTCACCAAGTTATGGCATTGCTTGAGTTCGGCCACTTCATGACATTTGGGCAGCGGACATGTTTTACTTTGAAAGACTAAGGAAAGGAGTTCCGCTGAAGTCATATATAAATGGCTCTCACACGCCATGGTGAAATACGCGCACACAGTCAAGTGAAACACGCTCACACAGTACGTTGAAATGCGCTTATACAATCCACTGGAATCCTTTGACACACGTCCATGAAAAAAGCTCTCATACGCACAACTGAAAATGGTCTCATACATATTACTGAAAAGCTTTCATACACACATTCACATATCACATAAAAAAAATATGAAAAAAGCGTTGCAGGTATGAATTTTTATTTTGGGAGAAATATGAAAAAATTGTTTATGAATTAATTAAAAAAAAAAATTATGGATTTAAAAAATAAAAAATATGTGATAAAAATAATTCATACACACAACATATTTTTGATATTTTTTTAAATAAAACATTTTTTATCATATTTTGAAATAAAAATGATTATTTTTTTAATCGCATTAAAAAATCTATGAAAAAATATGTATGTTAGAATAATATTAAGAGGTTATTCTACATTTGCCGTGACACAGCTTTATTTTAATACGTAGTGCATATCACATGTAATCTAGTGAAGTAGATTATGCTTGAGTGTTTGCAGTTTGAGTGGAAATGCAGGAGAAAAGCTGACGCAATCAACATCGTGCTGAATCCTGATAAGAGATGTTTGCTGAAGTCTGCTGCAACTACGACGACACCTATGCTAAAGAAGAATGTCGAGAATAATAAAGAAATTCTTATGAAGTGGCTACAGAGAAATAACATAAGAACAATTATTAACAAATGTAGTAAAGAGAAGTTGATATCACACGGCACAACATTAACTACACGGTATAGGTTTTGTTGCCAATTTTGATTCACACATTAACTAACAACTCTGGGAACAGCCACCTGCACCCAGGTTAAGTCGACTCCAAATCAACATTAGAATTAGAATTAGAAATTCCTTTATTGTCATTGTACTCAAGTGTGCAACGAGATTAGACATGAAAGAAGTGCGGACGTGAGCAGGATCAACAACAGCTGCGACCAGAATAAACATACCCTTGATCTGTTGTGTAAACCTGTATTGTGATATAACTCGTGATTTTCAATAAAAGGCCCAGGGAGGTGCAGTAAGCTTCAGAGATTCGACCCGATCACTGGGGTATCATCTCTCCTGGCTGCCAGACTCTTGCCACTTGGTGTCCGTGTCTATTTTGTCTCTGAATTTCCTACTTGTCATGGTAAGGGTCGCTCCACCACATTTGGTGTGATTCTCCCGTGACATTTCAAAGTTCGAGCTGGATGGTGACTGGATCGAGCGGAGGGACAGTGATGGCTGGAGGAAGACTGTGCACAGCAACTAGTATTAAAACCCTCATCTTGAGGCCAGCCTCGCTAGAACATCCCGACGCTCGGCTCGATCACCATCCGACTGAACCAGAAGGGACAGCACGGAACACCAGGGGTAAGATAAACTTTAAAAATAAATGATGTCTGATTGATGAACCTGACAATGTAGCATATATGTAACATTTTTCAGTAATATGTTTGAGACCATTTTCAGTTGTGTGTATGAGAGCTTTTTTCATGGAAGTGTGTCAAAGGATTCCAGTGGATTGTATAAGCGCATTTCAACGTACTGTGTGAGCGTGTTTCACTTGACTGTGTGCGCGTATTTCACCATGGCGTGTGAGAGCTATTTATATATGACGTCATCGGAACTCCTTTCCTTAGTCTTTCAAAGTAAAACATGTCCGCTGCCCAAAAGTCATGAAGTGGCCGAACTCAAGCAATGCCATAAATTGGTGACATACTGCATAAAATATACACATTATAATAATCCATATTCTTGTTTATTATGGTCTTAAAATAACGCTTTTGCTCATTTAGTAAATATGACTGCTTTTAATTTGGAAGTTGCATTTTTTTAAGACTATCTGGACCAGCCAATAGGAAGTCGTGTAGTCGCTGGCGTCAAGTGACTTTTGAGGATGGGCATTTTTTTAATTTATTATTATTATTAGTGCTTTCGTTAGCAAATTGTTCATGCGACATTATGTAATTGCAACGAAAGTCAATTCAAAATAGAGAAAATTCTGAGGTCGATTTTGAACCGGAAGTCCCGCCTACATCGTTATTTGATTGACAGGCGAAAACAGGAGCCAGAGAAGACAATCGGACATGATTTTGAAAAGGCGAATAAAAAAAAAAACATCGAATCTCCATGTGGTAGCAACGAGGAAGGCTGTTGGGGGTGAGCAGAAGTGACCGTGGGACGGAGACAGCCTTATTTTGATCTGTATCGGCGTCAAAGAGCGCGTAACTCACTTGATGCAGACGAGCTAAGCTATGCTGTATGCCATAAACTATGCTAATGTCGCCAGGTCAATATAGAGTATGTCTTCAGATGTTTAGAAGGAGAAATAATAACGTTTTGATTTTTATGATGCTTGAGGTATTCTGACTGAAATGCAGTGGAATTGAGGTCACCAGTCGTCATTTCCATTACCTGTAATTGTAAATTTGAATGTGAGTTACTATTGCAGTCAGATGCATATGAGATGTCATTTAGTTGGCACGATTTTGATCGCCACTGTTTTGCTTGTTGAATAACAAATGAAAAGTGAATCATACACAGTGTTTGAAAATATAATTATCAATGTTTTATTAAATGAAATTGAAAACTAAAATTGTGTAATATTGTATTGTCTGAAATGGTTCTATATCGATTTTTTTGCAGACAATATAGCTTTATCCAATGAAATGAGACGAAAAACAAACCTCTTGGTAAAAAAAAAATAAATAATAATAAACAGGTTATGTCTTATGGAAGCATTAAAACGTCAATGAATATTCCTGTGCATTGATGGCGAGCCTCCCACCGTAAAGAACCAAGCACCATGGTCATTGAGGAAACTCGACGGTGTGGTTGGAGACTTTTTTGGGGGGAATGTGGGAGGAAACCAGAGGACCCAGAGAGGACATGAGAGAACATGCAAACTCCACACAGGATGGCCGGAGCCTCGATTGGAATCCTGGATCTCTGCACTGTGAGGCAGACGTGCCAACCACTCGATCGCCGTGGCGCCCATCCATTAAATATTAAATAAATTATTATTTTTTTAAATGTTGGATTGTTAAGCGAGCTTGTCATAGTGTTTGTTTGTATGAGCGCATTTCACTAGTGTGTATGAGCGACAACATTTTCACCCATGTGTATGAGCGCATTTCAGTAATGTGTATGAGCGCATTTCACTAGTGTGTATGAGCGACATTTTCACCCATATGTATGAGCGCATTTCACTAGTTGTGTATGAGCGACAACATTTTCACCCATGTGTATGAGCGCATTTCACTAGTGTGTATGAGCGACAACATTTTCACCCATATGTATGAGCGCATTTCACTAGTGTGTATGAGCGAAAACATTTCACCTATGTGTATGAGCGCATTTCAATAGTGAGTGTGAGAGCTATTCCTGAATTATGTCCCGAACGGCGCCTCATACATGCCTCTGGCAGTGATCCTTTATGGGATTGAGTCCTGGTGAACTGGCATCAGCCGAGTTAGCGCGAGCAGCCGAGCTAGCGCCAACGTGCTAGCGCGAGCAGCCGAGCTAGCGCGAGCAGCCGGGCTAGCGCCAGCGAACGTGCTAGCGCGAGCAGCCGAGCTAGCACGGACGTGCTAGCGCGAGCAACCGAGCTAGCGCCTTGTAATTTGGCGCGCCTAGTATATGCATTAAAGACGGAAATAGCACCCTCAACTGGTGTTGCGCCCTTTGAGGCAGCGCGTCGTATGGCCGTAAAAATACGGTAGTTTTATTTATCACATTTTTTTTTCAGATCTGTACCTGTACTGCGAACACGCTATGATTTTACTGAAATTCTAAGGTGCAGCCCGGACCAAAACTTGTGTAGTTCCATCACTGGTTCTCTTTTGTGATCTCTCCAAAAGAACACAGAAAAACCAAACTGGATTCATCTTTTGAATGCTCTCTGGGCTGAAGTATCACAAGTTGCTGAGCTTTCGCGCGACATCATGCAAGATGAATTCAAGACGGCTTCTTTTGCTCAACGATTATGGTCAAATTCCAAATCCGCCATTTCTATTAATAGGTTCAACTGTACAATAATTCAAATTGTGATCTACTTTAATTGTTGATGTGACTCGTTTTACGCATGCTTCTGATCTTTTATATTTGTGATATCAAAATACATTTTAGATTGTTGGTTTTAACTTAACAGTAAAAATAATTTGTATATAATAAGTATTTTTTCATTGTAATGACAATCCCTACCAATAGTAATGTAATTATAGTGCCCATTTTAATTTATGATGCAAATTCCTCCAGATGGATTCCGAAAAGTAATACATCTTGACCAAGGCATTGTCAAGCAGGAGAGAGATGGTCCCGTGGAGTTTCAGCATGCATACTTCAAACATGGACAGGATGACCTGCTGGAGAACATCAAGCGAAAGGTAAAATCTAAATTATTTTAATGTTATTGAATTTGTAAGACCTGGCTGTGATTCCCAGAATACAATTTTATCTTTTTATACATGTTGCTTTAATTACATCCATGCGTTTGAATTGTTTTGGTCTTTTTTTTTTTTTGGTTTGTTTGTGCAGTTACTTCTATTCCTTCAGGAAATAAAGATAAAAGATAAAGATGTCCTTTATGTTATTTTCTTAATCTTTCACTTTTTGTGATTTACACTTGAATATGTGATTATTATAATTTGGTATGTTTTTTTGGGCTAAAAACTTTGACACCAAGGTCTCAAACACGCGTCCTGAAGAAAATAAGATTAGACAAGAAGACCTTTCCAAGATCTTGGCGAGCGTTCAGAGTGTTCACAGCAAGCAAGAAAACATCGACAACAGGCTTGCAACATTGAAGAGGTCAGTCCACCCTCCAGAAAGTTGGGTTGCAATAACTCTTGTGCCCTCCTCCAATATAATTACTGCGCGGTAGAAATTGATGTGCGCAAACTGTTGCTGTAATTCAGCAAACACCAATGCTTTGTTTTCTTTTGCGTTTTTTTTCTTGAATCCCATAATAAACAGCACTAAAAAAAAAAAAAGAAATCAAATGTTTGATCAGTTTCAGGAGTTAAACCATTTAAATACGTTAACTCTTTTTTTTACGGCATAATTCCCCCCAAAAATATTTTTTTTCCATATAATAAAATATAGCCGTCAGGTAAGTGCTGTTGCAAATCCTTGGCATATCAAAGGCTCACTTTTACAATTATATATATATTTTTTTGTAGTGTAAACTTAAAAAAAAAATCACGCTGGCATTTCAAGGGTTGGTATTCTTAAAAAAATGTATATTCAATATTTTGTAGTTTTGAGCAAATCTGAAGTTGTTTCAGTGATTCGTGGTGGGGAAAAATTACAGATGTTTGATTTGACAGCCATGGTTTGGATGTGCACTTTGCACTAAATGTGCAGTGTTAAACTGGATCTCAAAGGTTTCGCTCAAAGAGTTGTCTGTTCATGCCACCAACTGTAGTTCAGGCAAAATAATCGTGAATTTAAAATTAAAAAAAAAAGCTCCGCTTGTTGCGTATACTTTTGTTCGCAGGGGTGGGAAACCACCGATCCCCTGATTGACTGGTGGTCGTATAATTTGGCTGCTAATTGTTTTTTTGTTTGACAGTTGAACTGCTGTTAACAAATCAGGACAAGCAGACATTTCTCTTTTTCTTCCCCGACATTAATTGTGTTTTTTAGGGAGAATGAAACTCTGTGGGCTGAGATCTCTGATTTGAGACAAAAGCATCTCCATCAGCAACAACTCATCAAGAAGGTAAATGAGAGTCTTCTGTTGGGCTAAGGAGGTCTCTCTCTTTCTCTCTCCTTGGTGATGACTACAACTCTGACCTGCTTTGGTTTCTTTTTCAGTTGGTGCATTTCATCGTCACATTGGTACAGAACAACCACTTGCTCAATTTAAAGCGCAAACGGTGGGTGTTCAAATATATATGTACAAATTAATTGTCAACCTAGAATCTGACATCTCACTTTCTGGCAGGCCAATTCTTATGAACAGCAACGGAAAGAAGGCCAAATATTTTCACGAGATCTACGATGACAACGTCTGTGTAGAGCAGGTCAGTGCCAATAATTTGATTTTAGTTTTCAAGCACGATTGAGTGGAGGTGATATGGCAATATGTGCAATCAGTGTGTATAAAATCTGTAGTGTGACCTGTGCATTTGCTGTTAATCAACCAGGTGCATGTATTTACTATGAGTTTTTTTTTTCTGATTCATCAGTCGCCTGTCAGCAGTCGGAATAGTGTTAAGGCGTCGGAAGCGTTGGATGACGTCATCATCTGTGACTTCACGGAGCACAATGTAGAGAGGGCCACCGAAATAACAGATGGGTCACCCAGAAACAACGAGCTATAGTAAGTCAACTGATCTCTCTTACTAATTATAATTTGATGAGGTTTACATCCGAGACAGTTTTAGTGCTGTGTTCGAAAAATAGTGCTCTTTGATTTCCGGAATTTCCTGTAAATAATCAACTAATCAGATCAACTGGAACTCACAGCATATCGCACCAGCAAGCAGCTGCTCTTGCAATAATCATGAAAGGCGGATTTGCATCACATGAAGTATTTTTAACTCTCGGGATTCCGTTGCTAACAACAGTTAACCATGACATTGGATTAGCCACAATGCTTCTGTTTACATGACGGATGACCCGGATTACCATGCGCATGCGCGTCACATACAGCAAGAGGGGGATGAGGCAGTTTCAAGAAAAACAATGCACCAAATAAATACAGAAATAAAAAGCTCGTCGAATTTTGATCTTGATCATCGACTTAGTCGGGACTAGTCGACTAATCTTGGCAGCCCTGTTGGCTATTTGCATACTGTAAAGTCACAATGGTTGCTCTTTGTAAAGTTACAGTGGGAGGATGTGGAATTTATTTGAAAATATATGTGAGCTTTTCGTAACGTCACAAAGAGTAATTATATATAATGGATTTTTATTAAGAGATGTTTAGTCAATGAAACTATTTTTGGACAGCTTCTCTAGTCAAAGGCAGTGCAGGGCGCCACACCAAATCTTCCTGGGGGCACAGTTGCCCTCCAACCTGAAATTGTATGGACACAAGTAGAAGTAGATAGAGGCACACACAGTAATTGACTTGCAAAGTAAATATTCAGCGGTGCCCAACTTAACATAAAATTTTTGACAACCTACAAATGATAATCTATACAAATCATTGCGCCATTCCCATTAATGTCGTAGTTGTTTTAATAAAAGGAAAAGTGCTTGAGCTCAATGGACAATACAGGTAGCTCTGCGCTTTTTGTGTCTTACGCACATGGGTGAACATGGCCCTTGTCAGCAAATCATCCGAGCGCGTTGTTGGTGAGTTATGAATTGGCTGTCCTTCAATTCCTAATACGTTGGAAAATAAAAAAGAACAAATCAAAACATTTGAGTACTGAAAAATGGAGGAAAATTTGTAAAATTGTAGTAAGTAAAAACTGTGCTGAAAATACCTCTCTCTTAAACATCCTCAGTGATATAGAAATAGTGGAAGTAGATTTGGACACGTGCCCTGTGCTTGAAGCTGAGGGTGAGGCCAGCACAACCTGCAAAGAAGATGTCAAAGAGAGCGAAGTGGAGGGGCAGCCGAGGAGCAGCACATTGGACAGCAACAGACCGACCAGCAGCGCTCTTCAGCTCAATAAACCGTCTGGTCTTAGTCTGGAAGACCCCGTCAAGATGATGGACTCCATACTCAAGGAAAACGGGGCTATCTCACAGAATATTAACCTCCTGGGCAAGTAAGTTGCCGCTAGTTTCAGCTATCAATTTATGTTTATGTTGTTCTGAATGAAGGTGAGTATTTTGAAACTTGGGCCTTCAGTGGGGACTTAACGACTTCATCCACCACTTAATTCCACCAATATCTGGGGGATGGTTGTTTGTTTATTTCCGTACTTTTTCCTCATGTTGTCATTATGGCGTGTTGCGTTAAAACTTTTTCAAATGAGAGAAAACTCTTTTTCCACTTTCCTGATGCACTGTACATAATCTGGAGCATTTTAGAATCAAAATGTATTTTTGTAATAACGTGACCAACTCATGAGAGATAATACGGTAATTGCTAAATGTAATGTGTGCAGAACATTCTACGTTTTGCTGGCATAGTGTGGAAAAATGTGAAATTTAGATTAAAAAAACAGTCTCATTGCACAACTGATTTTTGAAGTTTTGTCCCATACGGGGAGATATTTGTCTCAAAATTATTCACCCAAATATACTTACTTATGCGTGATTGTCTCTTATTTTTCAGATCCACAAATGTATGCGTAATTTTCACATGTTCCTCAGAGCCACAAATATGTGATTTACACATTTGTTAATGTTGTGCAATCATTTATTGTGACTTATCATTTGTAAATATTTCATTCTGCATGTGAATTGTCGAATGTGGAAGGTTTGATTGCGTCTCCGTGCCCTGCATGTAATGTATTGTTAAGAATGGGAATGAAGTACAGTCGCAAGAGACTGATTTTATTGGTTGATTTTTGCTTTTTGCAATTGCTGTTAGTTAGCATTGAGAGTGTTGAGTTGGTGAACTAAATATACTTTGTTGTTAAGTATCATACAGTTGGCAACACCTGCTCGTGTATTCGTCAGTCAGTGAGTGCATGTATTTTTACTTTGGAAATACTGACATCATGCCTCTAATGCCGCTAACTATCTTGGTGATGTTTTGTTCCCTGTTGTCAGGCTTGAGCTAATGGACTATCTAGACAGCATTGACTGCAGTCTGGAGGATTTTCAAGCCATGCTTTATTGCAAACAGGGCATCGACGTTGATACTTTGGAGGTAAATCACATCGCACATGCCATACATACATTACCAATACCAAAGACTTCAAATAACATCTTCAGCTCAAATGCCATCCATCGTTCCATCAGCATTCCAAACTTCATTTAAATCTGTGTGGATTCATTTCCGTTTCACCATTGAATGCAATGAGGAGGGCGTGAAAATTGACTTACTGTGTTATTGTTGGCAAGCATTGTATGAAACACGTCATGTCAACAAGTCTCTGTTAGCACAGCACCAGTCAAAGTTGGTGTTGCAAACCCAAATATTGATGCTCCATGTTGGAGGCACACCCCAACCATGAATGGCATTATTTTCTTTAGGATTTGTCATAATAGATTGGGTTTTTTTTGTTTATTTATTTTTTTAATTCAGTTAGTTTTTTGGGCAAGTTAGTTTGAATAATTTTTGGGGTATAAGTTTCATTTTATTTATTTTTATTAGTTTCTGTTTTAGTTTTTTTGTATTGCACAGTATTTTATCAAGTGGAAGATAAAAACAAAACAAGTTCACAAAGAAGTATTGTGCAATAAAGTAAACTACAATTATCAAATGACTGCCTCTACATTGTGTGAAAGAGGAGTGAGATAAAGAATTTATTCAAAAGTGGAATGACTATTTTGAAAGAGAGGAGGTGGCTTCCGACACCACCTGTTAAATATACAATGCCGTCCTGTCACCTGATAAATCTTGCATCTGTTTTTAAGAGAATCCTTAACTGTCAGTCCCAAATTGGTCTCTCAGGGGAAATTCAACTCCTATATGACACACCTGACACATTTTCATGAACCTGTGGGTCCTTTGTGTCGCACGATTTGCTTTGGAAATTTAAGTATATAGCTCACTGTTTGATTTCCTCTGCTTCCAGGAGAGTTCGTCCTCTAAGCAAACCCCAACACAAATAAATAGGGGTAAGCAGGTGGAAAACAACACAGGTGAGTGGATTGCCTCACATTCAAGCAAAGAAAACATCTCGGAGGGCATAAATATGTGATAGTTGTTTGCTTACATTTTACATTGGTATGATCAAATTGTGCTCATCCTCTGGGTTGTTTGTGTTCAGACAAGCAGTTGATCCAGTACACTTCCTGTCCCTTGTTGGCCTTCCTCGATGGCTGTGCTGCCCCTGCAGAAGTGGAGCTGGGCGGAGGGAGCAGCACCCAGGCGGACATGTCCTCCACCTCTGTCGCCTATGTTGGGTCGGAACCTCCGTCGGAGCTGCTGGACAGCAGCGTCGAGTCAAAGCCGCCCGGTTGCAGCTCCCTTATCCGCCTGGAGCCCCTAACAGAGGCGGAAGCCAGCGAAGAGACGCTTTTCTACTTGTGCGAATTGAGTCCGAGCGGCCACGAGACCATCTGCCCCGAGATGGACGGAGTGTGAGCGGTGAGGCGATAATGCTGTTATACCCCAACTACATATGGTATCCCTCTAGCTGCAGTTTGTGCCTTCAAAGACGAGGCTTTTTGAACCGGTTATAAGAAATGAAGCGGATTTTTTCTAATTACTGTACTTGGTTTTTTGAGGCTTTAACATGCGTCCAAATTTGCACTTCTGCGAAGAGTTCCATCGGCGCACAATACGTGATATAAATTCTGTTAAAAGCCACGTTCGTTCCATGGAGTCCCTCCATGACATTACTTGATGATTTTCCTTCTGCTGTCCGCATACTATTGGCAGTGATGACAAACAAATGAGTTTGCTGGACACGGTTCACAAACAGGGCATTTCTCTCTTTAGAAGCTGGAGCTCGTCTTGCGCTTTATATAAGGGAAACCTTTTCTGTTATGTGTTTTATAGTTCAACCAGTTTGTTTTTATCACTTTGAGTTTTCAACTTATGTTGAAGTACATTAAGTCTGGCACAAACTGTAGCTGTTGTAAAATGCGCGCACTCGTCCATGCAGTCAGGTCAAAAGATAACAGAATACGTCGGTGTCTCGAGCACTGACAATATGATTTTGTCAGCAAATAGACTGTAAATACATCTATTTATTCTCATTTGACTGATTTTTTTGTTGTTGTTGTTGTTTTTGTTGTTGTTCTCATCGTCTGGCTTTCCACAACATTTCTCATGAATTCACATTCCTGATTTTAAGTGTCACGGTCAGGCACGCTTCCCTTTGAGTTCTCTTGGTCTTGTTTTTCATAACATTCTTGACTACTGGAGCAAACCTAATTTTAAAGAGGTTATATAATATTGAATACAAAGTGAGCTGTAGGTTTTCTATTTGATTCTGCTTAGAAAAGCAGTCATATTGTTAAAATCGCATCGTTGTTCATGTTTGAAAAAGTACAGCTCTCCGTAAAGGAGGTTAGTTCTATGATATCTGCGATCCAATATTAGAGCTGCCATCTTGAATTTAGCTGTACCTTTTGATTTTCACTGTCATGAGTTATCGATTAAACAATATTACATTTGAATGCTGCTAATCTGTAAAATAAAGACAAAACGATGGACTGGTCAATACAGCATGGTAACGGTAAGCACGGTATTTTGTGCTAAATATGTACAGCTAATATAGTACAATATTGCAAAGTATTCAAATAATTTTTTTAGATGAATTAAACTGAATTAAAATATTTAACATAGTCAAAAATGTTTTGATTAATCCCCTGAGTTAACGCTTTAATCTTGACAGCCCAATTATATATATATATATATATATATATCTGTCAAGTGATTAATTTTTTTATTGGTATATTGAACTGTGTATACAGTCTCTGTGTGATTATTCAGACCTTAAGAAAAATTACAGATTTGAAAAGCGGTCTAATTTAAATTAAAAAAAAAGCGGTGTAATTTAAATCTAAAATTTTTTAACTAATGCCTTGGAGCCCAATGGCATTCGGTTAAAGCTACTATATATGACTATCGAGATGCACAGCAGCGGTTTAAGAGTTGTCCGCATCTAAGTGTTGGACAGTTTCAATTTTAAAAAATGAGCATTTCAACACAACTCTACTATGGGATCTCACATTTGTGTTAAGTCCAATGTTTTATTACCTATTGACCTCTGGAGTTTTTAATTGACTTGAAATATAAATTTGTCTTGGTTGCATTTCGGCATCCAGAAAAAGTTGTGAACTGCTTGTATTTACCCTCAGTGGAAAAGCTGTCTGTTAAGCTCTTTGGTGTCCACTTTTTCTGTATGGGATCAAAAGGAAACCTCATGTCTCAACACTGAGCTAAAAGTGCCTGTATCCTGATTTCATTTCCTTTATAGACAACTGTTCCATCACATGGCTATTTGCTGTTGCGAAGCTTTGCAGTCAAATTAAAAGTCTGGTGAAAGTAAATTTGATTTGAGTACTTCATTTTTTCTGTTCAGCTTTTTGTTTTATTAAAGTTACAATACACTTAACATTTCAAAAGTCATATTTGAATGAAAGCAGACGTTATAGCCATAATACCATACAAGTGCAGAGTGCGGAAACAATTGTGACTGCCAAAACCCTCTTCAAAAATTATAAGTCAAAAGGTAGCACTATTCACACCCAACAGAATCAGGAATGTGTTCTGTGTGGAGGCATTAGATACATTGGATTAATCTCACAGCTGCCCTGAGATGAGAAATGACCTCCTACATTGACTCAGTCAGCGCCAACGCTGCAGACCTGCTTATTTCCACAACACAATTCGTCTGTGTGTGACGTGCTTGAATGAAACACAGTATATGGACAAATATATTGGGACACATCTTTCAATAATCCCTGGCTTGACTCTTAAAAGTCGTTCTTCAGCAAAATATTTCAGTGTATTTCCCTAAAGGGAACGATTTGGAAAAGGTTATTTTTTTAGTTCCAGCATGACGGAACAAATTCTCTTTCAGGTTTAATGGCCACATTTGTCCATATAATGTATAGTATGCTGATTACGTCACTCAAATTTGTGAGCAGCTGTCACCTAACATTTTAAAGGAAAAAGCATGCACGAATTTTAATAGAATGGACTGGGAAACATACAGGTAACGTATTTACAACGGCAACTACAACAACACACTAAGACATAGTAACAAGCAAATGGAACTAGGCTGGTAATAAGTTTTAAAAGCGTAAATAAAATCCCATCTACCAAACAGCTGAATCACACCAACCGGATCTTGATGCTGACACAAAACACAGGTGAAGCTGAGAATGACTACGTATGTGCAAGCGGTGGGGACAATGAGTGGTTCAGTCAAAGTCCCTGTTGACCAGGACCAGTGGCGCCACCAGCGTCCACACGTAGAGAGCGATGCAGATCCAGCTGGAGGAAACCTTGACCCACACAGATGGCCACTTGCTCGTCATGGCTTCGTAGTTGGAGTCGGGGCTAAAGGAGTGAACACAAAATGAAGTCAAATAGGACTGAATCAAGTTTATAACATTGAGGGAGTTCTCATTACATTTGTATCGAAATTTTTTACATGTTTTAAGAACAGGTTTGTTAGTTTTTATTTATCTGAAGTTGATTTTTTTTATTCGTTTTAATGGACAATTTATCTATACTATTTTTGGACGGCATCACATTTTATTTTGTAAACGAAAAGTCGCTTTTTCAATTTTAATTTATTTCGTTAGTTTTTATGAGTTATAACCTTCTTCCATCCTAGCTATTCCGCACTGCTTACCTGTACCAATTAGTAAGCGTCATCATGATGTAGAGCGAAGCCAAGAACAGCATGAAATGGAAGAAGGAATAGGAATAGGTGACGCCTTCCATCTCATTATCCACAGCGCGGTTCGCCCCACCCCCTTCCTCAAAGCTCTCAGCCTGGGGCCTGTCTTCGATCAGAGCGGACTCATCACTCGCCAGAGTCAATTTGTTCACCTGGGCGTTGGATGAGTTCCGGATACTGCGGGACAAGAGAGAGGTAAATGGTGAAAGTCCGCACAGAGAGGGGAGGGGTGCGTAAATTTGAAGAGCTCAACTGTTTCCATACCTGGAGTAAAGGACACACATTAGGAAGAGGATCAATCCCACAAGGCCTTGAGCGTCCCACCACTGGACCACATGGTCCCCAGTCGCAGGGGTGGTGGTGTTCAGCCCAATAATATTCAGAAGGCTCGGGTTGCACTTCCTATCTGTGAAACAAGAATTGGAAATGGCTTGTTATGGTAATCGGTGATCATAAAAATAATAAAGCATGATGTGTATGTCATTATTTATTTTCAGCAGTTAACGAGCATTTGTGAACCGTTTTGTAAAATCAGTTGGAACTTGCACACATAGATTCCAAAATGCAAGGCAATGGTTCAAAAGTTCAAACTTCTCCCCCTTTCATCAATTAAAAAGTTTCATTTTCATGAAATAAACTTGAAGTGATCATATACTGGATAATGTCAAAGGAACTCAACAAAAGAGTCAGTTGTGACCTCAAAATATAGCAAAACGACCACTCAAGACTGTTGTTGCATATACGCACACACAGAATTCCTGACATACGGGTATAAGTACAAAGCTGACAGTTCCTTTTGACTAATTTCATAGTCATTTGAACAATTCTACATCTTTGAGCTAAGATTAGGCCAGGAATCCACAAGATTTTCTAGAAACAATCGCCATGACCCAAAAATACTGGCTTCTGATTGGTCCATTGCAGTTTGTTCGTAATGCATAATAATCACAAAACAGTATGCAAACCTTCATGCCTACGTGGCGGCCATATTGGAAGGGGCAACTTTCCCGTCAAAGGACAAACATTGAAAATAATTCATAACCTTCACAGATGATTTTCATGCGGTTTATTTTGTCAATACCATAGCGTGAGCGATCCATTTGCAATATTTGAAAAACAGAACCCCAAAATTATTTCTCCCTAATTACAATGTGGTACTTATTAACGGGCAGCCTTATCTTAAAAAATCTCTCCCATTGTTCACATATTCTAAATGTCCACTTCGACAATGTTCCTAGAAAATTATAATGTCACATTTTACAACAGCTCTGCAAGTACCCATTGTGGGGGCTGCCAGGTGCACACGGGGTAACACTAACACTATACAGCACAAGCGGGGGTCAGGCTGTTTCGCATATATTAAAGACTACATTACATCTAAAATAACAATATTATAGTATTATGTAAATTGTGCTGCAACTCTTACCAGGCTCGTTTGTCATCGCTGACCAGGTCAAGTACATCGTGTACAGGGTGACCAGGGAGGACTGCAGTAGGCCGGACCTGGGCTGGGACTCCTTCATTCACACACACAAAACAGGCATCAGTAAGAAAAACTCATTCAATATCTGTATCCTGTCAGGGTGAAGATTTAAATCGCCACGAAATCTAAGTGTTTGGAAGGAAACTTGGAGATTGTTACCTGGATCTGAGGCAGGACGGAAATTACAGATGCACCGAGGCAGAGCAACATGTTGATGCTGATGAAGACCTTGTTCTCAGTGCATCCATCAGAATGGGTGTAATAGACGTAGAACAAGACCACAGCCACCAGAGACAACACGTAGTTGAGCGCAGTGACTGACAGCAAGGCTGCGAACATACCAGAAAGTCATCACGTACATCCCCACATAACGGCTAAGTTAGACCTTTTTGTGGCTTTTGTCTCCCAGCTATGAAATGTTGTTTAAAAGCCTTTCTATTAGATCGAGGGCCATACCTGCATACCAGCAGCGTGAATTGCCTTCCTCCATCTTCTCGACCCAGGACTCGTTCCAGGAATGGGCAAAGTCAATGAGTAAAACTAACTGGATGAGGATGAAGCAGAATGCACCTGCCATACCGATGTAAAACCACACTGCAAACAATAGGATCAGAAGAGGAATTAGGGTTTCCGAAATAGAGCGCCAAAACACAAAATGGGCCGTGAGGACAATATTATCGGGTTGACAATTGCCATAACCTATGAGCTCATATTGCTCACATTTCATTGAAGTTCAAGCATGCATGCTTTGAAGAGATCCCTGTTTCTTAATAAATTAAAGCGAAAGTCAAGTCAAAAATCTTTGCAATAATATGTTTTATGCACCACCATTAGGCTTAAAAAGTACATTTTAAAAAAAAGACTGTAGACGCAAGAACCAACTGGGCGATATAAGAGACACGAGTGTTGGAGATCTGAATAAGGAACAATTTTGCTCGTCTTGGGTTGTGGCAGAAAGGGAAAAATGTTGAATATGGCACACGGTTCAAAATACAAATCATGAAAAAAACATTGGGGTGGAGGATGAGAGTATCCACGGCTTAAAATGCAAATTGGTGGGGGGTTAGGTTTAAAAAAAAAAAAAGGGGAGGGGGGGGGGGGGGTCCATGAAAGAAAGGCCCAAACCCCGCCCCCCCAATTCAATATCAATTAAATGAATATTAATAATACTTGTGATAAAATAAAAACAAATTTTGTAAATGCGCAAGCACTTGAGTAAAAGCAAATGGTGTTAGTTTAGGACGCAAGTGAACATCCAGACTTATTTATTTATCGTGTTGAAGATATTCGTCATGTGAATAAATGAAACTGATGCGCAAAGAATGTGCGATGATTGATTTAACTGGATAGGATTGTACTGAACAGGCCTAGGGAGCGTATGCAACCACGTTGGTCCAACACAACCCATAGAGACACAGACACTTGAACCCTTTATCTTTGTATTTAGAACATGCGCATCATGTTTTTTGTCACCCAAGTACCAATATTTGGAAATGCGTCATTTTTGACGGGCAATATTTACGAGACGCTACTGTGCCAGGAATTGGTGCAATGTTAATTATGACAAAACCTCAAATATTTCAATGCAATCTGCATTAATGTGATGTCTATTATAAACAATTCATACTTGTCTATTTGGGTATGGCTATGGCCATTCACTTGCTAGTTCTCATATTTCATTATTAAAGTCACCAACACGAACTGCGCATTGACTAAGTACCAACTACTACTATGTTTCTATGTTCAATAAATGTAAATGTATACATTTGTGTTTGTAGAGCAGAATTAGATGGGTAAAAAAAATAACTATTGATAAAATGTAGATAAGTATTCACGATAATAATAATATTGACCAATTAAGATGTGTTATACTGTCTGTCATGGTAAAAGACACCCAAAGCTGCAGAAAGTGGATATACTGGTAAGTTACCAGTCGTAAAAGGACCCTCTGCGATGAAAAAAGATCCAACGGTGATGGCAACAGCTGCTGCAAACTTGAAGAACCAAAACCTGCAAAGGAAAATTAATTTGAGAATTCTTGCACTCTTCTAAATACAATACAATATATAAACAATAGAAATGTTATTCTAATTACCAGTAACTAAAGGTGGAACGCAATCTACAATGATCATAATAACAGTCCACCACAGGACAAAGAGATACATGCATCTGTGAGCAATATATGGTGAGGCGTGTCACAAAAGATCTAAAGTACACGTCCGTATGGATCCAGCAGCTCTCCATAATTGCAGATTCTTTAAAATTACTTTTTTAAAATTGGGATTTCATTTGGTTTCTGTGCTGACAGCGCTGTGGAGGATTGTCGCAAAAGAAATTCCAGGAATGCATAAAGCCATTGTAAAGAAGACTCCCGGGGATTACTTGAAAAAGAAAAAGTTGTACTTTTGGAGTGGAAATACATCTTTTATGGCACCAGTCCAGGAACTTTAAGGACACACCTTGTACATCCTTATTTGTGTGTCTGGTCTCACCCATTATGCAGTCCAGCTCGGGGGTCTCTGCTGCTCTTGACTTTGATCATTAGCAGAGAAAATAGAAGGAAAAACATGGCCATGCCGAAGCAAACGCGGTAGACAGCCTTGTAGCCGACAAGCACATCACAGTTCACATGACCCTCCACGCCAGGAATGGATGAACCCGTTCCTCCCTCACAGAAACCTGGAATCTAAAGGAATAGATGAACAAAGGGAGTTAAGATTGTAATCAATTCATTTATTTATGAAGTGCACTAGGCAAACTCAACACAAAAAAATACAGTGCAAGCAGTAAGAAAGAAAAAGAAAAAATTGCAACTCAAAACCATATCACATACATAATCAGGACACATATGGGCGTGATTTACTCAAAAGTAGTTGCTGAGACTTATAGCACAATTTGATTTTTCCCCTTCATATTGTCATGGATAAAATTATAATTTGAAAACGGCATTTTGTATTACTTGAGAGAGAGAGTAAAATTGGTTTGCCAACTGAGCAATAACATGTGATATGCAAAAAAAAAAATTTAATCGAGGTAAATACTTTTTTCACAGCACTGTAATTACACACATATACAAGTATGTAAATTGTTGTAAAGGTGCTCAGCGGCAGCGGTTTGCATCAAGGTTCTTTAGTCTGTCAGTCTTGTCATGTTGTAATGATGAGTTATTACTGTAAAAGGTTATGCCTCCATCAGAACAGTTTGTTTTTTAACAATACTTGAACAAATAAAACACATTTTTAGGGCTAAAACTAACTATTATTTTAATAATCAATCTGCCGTTTATTTTGTCGTTTGATCAATAAAAAAATCACACAAAATCAAAGTTTTGATTTCCATAATCCAAAAACAGGACAGTATTTTAAATTGACAGAGCAAAAAAAGTGCAAACATACGAATTGAGATTCAGTTACTATCCGTCCGTAACATGTCAAGAAATGGATAAATGTTTTATTTTTATTCCGGACAAAGATAGTAAGTCTGCTTTTTATGGAGGACTACAGAAATCTAATAAAATTTACCTTTCAGGGACTGAAATTTCAATCAGATTTTTAAGCTTCCTAATAACGATCATCCATGAGTGGTTATAAATTGCGGTAATCTGAAAAAAGTGGTGCAGCCCTATTTGGAATACATTTTTCAGGTTAGGGCTGGGCGATAAACCGAAAATTTACCGTTACCGAAATTTATTAGAATGACCGACATCATTTTGCCCATGTCGGTAAATTCGGTGTCTAAAAAAAAAAAAAGAAAAAGAAGTCTTTTCTGTCTGCGGCGATGCTCATGCCCCTTTAAGACGGCTCCAGCGCGTGTAGTCACGTGACTCCTCCCTTCTGAACAAGAATGTAAACAAGACGCGTTCGTAGCTGGCGATTCAAATCCTGAAGCGGCTGACACGGCTGCGGACGAAGTAACGTTAGTTGAAATTGTTCCTGTCGCGCTTGTCCCGAAAATAAAGTGGACATCTGTCGTTTGGAAATGTTTTGGGTTCCATAAAGACGATGTTTAAGCAAAAAAACATGAACTACAAAGTGCATCGTAAGCACCTGAAACAGCGCGTCCAACCTTTTCTTTTTCACCACCCACAACACAACCATGCTGTTGACTTGGAGCTTGTGCTAAAAGTTCAAAGTGAGGAGCAAGTTTGGACAAGTGACAACAGCCCATAATGGAGGCGACACCATACGAGAGAACGTCTCAGAGGTGGACGCGATAGCCGAGCACATAGCTAAAGATAGAGCTCCTCTTGTTACAATGGAGCGGACAGGATTTAAACGCCTCATGAAAGTAGCCGACAAGAGGTACAAAAATATTTGCCGCAAACAGCACTTCCGATATGGACAACATCGGGACGGGAGCGGAGACATGTCAAGCATTTTGCATCCACATCCGACTTGTGGTCGAGTCGCAACATGGATCCCTGTTTGAGCCTGACTGTGCATTACATAGACGACAAGTGGCGACTGCGCACCGGAGTACTCGAGACGGCACATTTTCCTGATGAAGCACACTTGTTTATTTGGCACTGGCATTCCATTGACATTTTTTTCCATTTTATTTAGCATTTTGTTTACAGGCGACTAGCGCCTTTGCACATGGCATTATTTAGATTGTTTACACGATACCTTTACACAAATCTAGGCCTTTGCAAATGGAAGTACAGCATCTCGGCACAATATATTTACATAAAAAGATTTTGTGAGAGGTACCCTTTTTCTCCTGTTCTTTGTGACATTGTTCAAGTCACGCAAAGCAAGCTAGTTTGAATGTTTATTCAAATGATTTTTGTACTTCTATTTTTCATTGAAAGCAATGTGTACCAGTTGGTCAATAAAAAAAGCAGTTAATATGCATTTCCTGCATTTATTTTGGTTCTCAGGGGGAATTTATCGCGCATTTATCGTTATCGAGGTAAAACTGCCTAATTTATCGCAATATTGATTTTAGGTCATATTGCCCAGTCCTATTTCAGGTATCTGAAAATTTTAAAGTGTTGCATCGCCAAGAACAGCAAAATATAAATAATAAATCCATCTATTATCTGAGCCTCTTCCCCTCACGAGGGTCGCGAGCCTAACTCAGCTATCTACCTGCGGTAGGCGGGATACACCGTGGACCGGTTACCAGCCAATCGCAGGGCACACAAAGACGAACAACCATCCGCACTCAAACACACCTCGGAGCAATTCAGGGTGTCCAATCAACTTACCATGCATGTTTTTGGAATGTGAGGGGAAACTAGAGCACCCGGAGGAAACCCACGCAGGCACAGGGAGAACATGCAAACTCCACACACTCACACACACATTACCTTCTTCAAATGCCCCTCCATGCCGGGCATCAGCATGATGCAGGCGATCCCCACTCCCATTAGAAGGAAGAAGGCGTATATGAGCCGAGTCACCGTCGAGTTATTTCCACTGGGGCAGCAGCGACAAAGCAGACAGGGGGCGCTGCCGCACAGACACGGGATCTGTACAGACCAAGGAGAAAATAGGTCACTAAAGATGATATTCCAGCACGATACAGCCATAACTCAGATGACAGGGTGGTGATAAGGTCGCAATGTAATTGCATATCGGGCTGGGGCTCAAATGTTGCAGACTACCGTGGTAAAATTGGACTCGTGTTTACATGGTTGCTGTGTCGCAATGGCTAACCTCATCGCAGCCTGTTTTGTTGACACCACCACCGCTGCATGTTTACCGTTCACGGCGCAGAACAAAAATAACATGAAAAAATAAAGCGGTTTGTTCTGTACTAACATGGACACTACTCAAGGTTCTAGGCTCGTTTAAACTGACTTTATACGTTAATATAAATCGACGAGACTTTATTTGGCTTTGTATTTCATGAACATACGACACAAGATAGCGAAGATGCGACTAAAAACATAAGTCTTAAAATATATTTAACGTTTACATCCTATTACATAAAATGTACTACATTGTAAGAAGTGTGGATCTACGTCACTGTAACAATCACACGGCCTTCGTTTTTGGTATTGCGCAGTCATGCCACCAAATGAGAAGGAGAAAAACAACAAAAGCGATTAACTCTGTAACGTTATCATTGGTAATAAACGTGTTACGTACCCAGCTCGCCATGGAGCACAACCCCAGAACTGCTCCCATGATGGTCTTTACTCTTTCCCACTCGGATACGGAGATGGCCGCGAGTACCTAAACAGAAAATGGATGATTTTACTGAACAGTAGTTTGATTACTCTTCTTCTATCCTTCGTGCCGTTTCACAATTGTACACAAGTTATGTTGCTGCCTTCTAGAGGAGCAAATTCGCACTCCAGGTTATCTTTTTTAGCGTTACTTTCTTCAGGGTCTGGCGTGTTTTTCCTACGTGGACGCGTTTTGAAAGAAAAATAGATTTAAATTCTCGAATTGTTTTGTCATTATATACATGTATAATATTTGTTAATTTGTACATATGTAGATCAAGGTTAAGTGCAAATGTATGTAAAAGTCGTATTGTGTGTGCGTGCGTTTTCAGTTGTTTTTTTAATGTTAGTTTTCTGTTTCTTTTTTAAAAGGAAGGGGGGACAATTAAGTGTGTTATTGGTACAGTGCACTTTTTAGGAAACCAATTTGAAAAATAAAAAAATAAATAAATAAAGGACATAAAAACTGATTTAAAAATGCATTGAAATCCAAAGCAAGTAGTGCTACAAAATGCCCATTGAATACGAATACAATATAGCACCCTAAAAACTACTTCATTTATTTATTTATTTTCTATACCATTTTCCTTATTTGGCTTGCGTCAGAATTAAAGTTTCCTCGACTTCAGTTAAGCATCATTTGCGGATTTATTTCCAAAATTGTTTTCAATATTAAAATGTGTATATATATATATATATATATATATATATATATATATATATATATATATAAATATATATATATATATATATATATATATATATATCCATCCATCCATCCATCTTCGGTACCGCTTCTCCTCACTAGGGTCGCGGGGGGTGCTGGAGCGTATCCCAGCTATCTTTGGGCAGTAGGCGGTGGACACTCTGAACTGGTTGGCAGCCATGCAGGGCACACAGAGACGAACAACCATCCGCGCTCACACTCATATCTAGGGGCAATTAAGAGTGTTCAATCGGCCTACCATGCATAATTTTTGGAATGTGGGAGGAAACCGGAGTACCCGGAGGAAACCCACGCAAGCACGGGGAGAACATGCAAACTCCACACATGATGGCCGGAGCCGGGATAGAACCCACACCAGATGCTGTCTCTCACTGTGAGGCCATCGTGCTAACCAGTCGGCCAACTTGCCGCCATATATATATATTATATATCTATCTGAATTATTGTTGTATTGCACTGGAGAGGGGAGCTCTAATCTCGTTGCACACTTGAGTACAATGACAATAAAGGGATTTCTGCTATATATATAATTGTTTAAGGAGGGTTTTTTGGGGGAACCCCATTTTTTGTGGAAAATCTATATTGAACGTTTATCAACGTTTTTATATATTTTGGGTTTATAACAAAACACAATATCAACAATATTTGTGTATGTATATATATATATATATATATGTATATATATATGTATATACACGCATATATATATATATATATATATATATATATATATATATATATATATATATATATTTATTAATAATTTACCTCGACTAATGGGAGTACCGGCACTTCTTTTTTTCCACTTAAAACACCGCTTGTATGGTCCTATATGTATATATTCTATCCCATCCCTGTTCTCAATAGTTACCCCATTTGGTGTAATACTATTACCAGAACCTTTTTTTGTTTCTCAAAAACAATGATGAGGCTGTCTGTACACACACGTACACGCGCGCGGACAAACACGCGCATCTACACGTATGCACACGCGCACACGAAAAAGGAGTTTCAATGACTATGGTCATCAAGTCAGTTAGCTGCTCAGTAGCACCTTGGTCTCATTCACAAGGCAAAAGCTTTTCTCATGAGTGTCTGTGGTAGTTCGTCTGTGTGCCCTGCGATTGGCTGGCAACCAGTTGTAAACAGCTGTGATAGGCTCTGGCGTCTGTGAGGATAAACGGATCAGATAATCGATGGATAGGTTAAAAAAAGGACAGTATTGCTGCAGTGATGTAACGATTCCTAATTAGAAATTACGTCAGCCAATTTTGCTAATTTACCAACACAATGATCTTGGATTTGAAGGAGTGAAAAAAGGACGCAATGATAATAACACGTTGTTAACGTGAGTTAGAAGTTCAGGATTTTGAAAGACATCCGGATCCAAGCCACTTTGGTCAATTTAGATCACACCACCATCCCATTTGACTGAAAAGCACAGAACTTAGCTCATAAGAGGGGTGGAAGAAACCATTGTTTGATGGAGGGTGGGGGGAGTTGGGGGAGACTTTGTTTATGTTGTTATAATATTACCTTTCAAGCAAGTGCTTCATGGTTTCAACACGTTTATACATATAGCAACTTTAAAAAAAACAAAAAAAACAAAAAAAAACAGAAAAACTCAAATAATATCTCAGTTTAGGGGATCCTTGGATTCCTTTTAGGGATACTTCCGTTCTCACAAAAATAGGCTAGATGAGCCTATGATCATAATCGCTCATGTTCATTAAAAAAAAATGTAGGCCGAATTTATACCTTAAAAGCATATCCAATATTAACCCATTCTAACATACTCAGTTTTAACAATAATCCAGCACTTAAAGATAAATGTTACTAAATATTTACTGAACTAACGTGTATTGGATAAAAGTTAACTAAAATGTGTATATGTTAAGCCACTGTAACATTATGCGCATTATGTTTGTAAATTTATTTCAGTGATTCTTTCACCTATGACCCGTGGGCATCTGATGTCAGATCAACATCATTATAACATCAAAATCATTCAACTGATGTCATATTGGTGTTGAATTGACATCAGATGCCCACTGGGCAAGTATCAAACTTCTATGGGATTCAGTCCAGCCTTTGGTATGTATTTTCTAAGTGGAAAAAAATACTGTAGGGACCCAGCAGTTCCATCCATCCATCCATCATCTGTACCGCTTCTCCTCACTAGGTTTCGCGGGGGGTGATGGAGCCTATCCCAGCTATATTCGGGCAGTAGGCGGGGGACACCCTGAACCCGTTGCCAGCCAATTGCAGGGCACACAGAGACGAAGAACCATTCACACTCACACTCATAACTAGAGGCAATTTAGAGTGTTCAATCGTCCTGCCATGCATGTTTTTTTTTTGGAATGTGGGAGGAAACCGGAGTACCCGGAAGAAACCCACGTAAGCACGGGGAGAACATGGAAACTACACAGGAAGGGCAGAGCCGGGATCGAACGCACGACCACTGCTGTCTCTCACTGTGAGGCCATCGTGCTAACCAGACGGGGTGGTGCCGCCCTGCAGTTACATTTTTTTAATTTTATAATCTACACTTGACCATGATGCCATGAATGTTGATAAGACTAAAGGGGCCGCCACAAGGCAAGGAGGAGTCATAGTTTGTCTGCCAGGCATGTAGGCCAACAGTGTCTTGAAAAAGTTTTCCACTTTTTGCATAATTTCCCCACTTTATTGTTTAAGACTATCAAACAAGATCAGACAAAGATAACATAAGTAGGACAAACATAAAATACAAAGTTTAAAAGATTTGATTTACTATGGATTTTCTTTTTCTCAATTACCTGGTCCTGTGTGAAAAAGCACTTGCAACCCATGAATATATTACGGCTAAAACATATTTCGGTTAATTTTCAGACAGCACTCAAGACCAATTACCTCCGGACCTATTCATCAAGAAATCATCGAAGAATCCGACAAAATGAAGTCAGCCAAAAGGTCTCAGAAAGCTCCATTAAAATGCCATGATCCCAAGAAATCCAAGATGAGAAAAAAGCAACTGACATCTATCAGTCGGGATGGGGATGGAGAAAGCATGGATCAGCGGTGAACCTTCCCAGGAGTGGCAGCCTACAAAAATCAACCCAAGAGTGCAGTGATGATTCATCCAGGAAGTTAGAAGAGTTCCAAGGCAAAACCCACTGCTCACCAAAAAGAACAAATACTCATCTTACTTTTACAAAACACATTTGAATAATTCACAAGACTTAAGGGGGAGTATTTTGTGGACTGGCATTACAAAAGTTTAGCTTTTTGGAATTTCTGAAAAATACCAACAGTCAAATGTGGTCGTGTGGTTGTGTGATTTTCTGGGGGCTGCTTTGCTAATTCAGGGCCTGGATGGCTTGTTTTGAATGATATAACCATGAAATAGGCACTTTACCAGGAAATCCTGACGGAGAATGTTTTTCCATCAGTTTGTGACTAATAGCTTAAACTTATTTGGGTTCTGCATCACAATGAAAACACAGCAGCAAGTCAACTTCCGAATGGCTTGAAAAAAAAAGAAGAATGAAGGCCTAGTCAAAGTCTAGACTTGAATCTGATTGAAATGATGGGCCATAACTTTAAAAATGCCATTCATGTAAAAAAAAATCCTTTACTGAATTGAAGCAATTCTGCAAGTAAGAGTGGGCCAAAATTGTTGTGACTTGTTGTTCCTTGATGTATCTTGATGTCTCAGTTGCTATGCAGTTGCTATGGTCCTTTATTACGACATATAGGTTTGAAATTAGAGTATTCACGCTCCAGTTACTCAATAACGCATTGTCAGTATGTCAAGCTTTCTTCGTGAGACAAGCTTATGTCAAGCTTTTTCTGAGTGAGGATGTCAGCTTTCTTACGTATTTTTTTTTGTTTTGGTTTTGTTTTTACTTTGAATATTTCTACAGAAAGACTTTTATACTTTTCAACTTTCGTGCCATGTCTACTTCTGGCTCCAATATAATTTATGGTATAGAAAATTTGCTTAATTTCGGTTATTGTTGCTGTGGGTGGCCAACCAGTTATTGTAGTTAGTAAGTAGTTTTTTCCACACAGGACCAGGCAGATTTAAAATTTTTTCCCCTTAATAAATAAAATCACAATTTAACAATTGTTTTTTACTTTTACTTTTATATTTGTCTTTGCGTAATAATAATAATAATCATTATTATAATATATATATATATATATATATATATATATGTGTGTGTGTATATATATAAATGTATAAATATATAATTAATATAATATAATATAATATAATATAATATAATATAATATAATATAATATAATATAATATAATATAATATAATATAATATAATATAATATAATATAATATAATATAATATATTAGAATGTATTGTAATGTAATGTAGTGCAGTAGTAATAGTAATAATAATAATCATACTAATAATAATATTTTGTAACATTCAATTAAAGTTAAAATAAGGAAAAACATTAACAAGTCAGATATACATACAAAAGATCAAAGTGCAGATTAGGTCACTGTAGACACCAGTCGGTGTAATATCAACAAATGATCCAAAACCTTAAACTTATCCAAACTACTCAGCGATACAAAAATATAAAACTATTTAGAAAGTACAGTAGTGTAGATGTCACAAAAAGCCACACATTAGAACTTCTTTTTAGAGAAAAACATTTCTGTTGGTCCTTTGTTCCACGTACAAAAAAAAACAACCAAAACTTAATAAACTAACGTTGAAGTACTGCTTTTTCATTGGATGCAGCTAATTGAAAGGTAATACGCCACGAGAAGGATTTAAAAACTCTCGTTTGAAGTTTTTTTTCCTATCAGCTGCAGAGTTCTTGCAACTCTACATTGATCTGACTTCTTTGCTGTAGAGATATTAAAATATGCATAAAAACAAGTTCTCTTTCAGTGAAATGACATATTTCTAATTATTTGGCATAAAAAAATCCACTATAAATCTGATTGGTCACAAGATGATGTACAAAATTGCATATCATATTTTGGTACAGATGTAAAGTGACAACACAACAAATTCTGTTTTATTTCAGGATTATTTTTTTTAGTAGTAATGTTTACTATACTTTACAAATCACGGGCATTTGTGTGAACCAAAACTTCAGTTGTAAATGAATAAAAGGAATTTACTGTACGGTACCAAGTTTTATTTCCATTTGTAGCTATAAGTAGTTAAGTGCTCAAATCATTGATCAATACCGTGTAGTTTTTTTTGAAGAGATGGCTTTACTGCAAAGTGTAAAAAAAAAATAAAATACACAAACGAGAACACAATTCATGGACGCTTATGAAGCACAAACAGTACGGTATTCAAAGAGCTAAAATGAAAGAGAATATAAGACTGCAGCAACTATGTACATCATTCATAATTTACGTTGACCACTGTAGAGACTAGTCCGGAATTAATCATTTTCAGTCTCTTTCAGGTACACGTTTGTGTAGGATTTGTCATGGCATGCTGAAGCTTATTCCTCTTGTTCTTATCCCAAATAAATCATAAAATCAAAGAGATCACCCAGTTTTAGTCTGTTCAACAGACTGGAGACAGCTCTTTGTACATAACTGAGGACCAAACATTAGTTTGCATCTCACATATCCACCACAGTCAACAATCTAATATTCCATCCTAAATTACACGTAAAGTAGGTTCCTCTCCTGACTCGGGTCCCAAGTTGGTGTATGCTACAGATGGCTCTAAAACTCGCTGACTGGGCTGGAGGCGATCAGTGGGGCGCTGGTTGCCTGTGTTCCTGAACTGCTTGTAGACTCGGGGGTCCTGAACCACATAGGTGGATGCAGAGGAATAAACCACCAGGCCCAAGATAATGATGAAGAATGACAGCAAATAGAGGCAAGAAAACTGCAACACACATGCAAAACACATTTTAGATACATTGTTAATACTGTAACATTACATACATTATAGGCTAGGCATCGTAAACACAATGACATGAAAATATAAAAACTTCTAAAATCTTATTTTTTTTTTTATTATTAATGAAAAGCCCATTACATATTCACTTGTAAAAAGAAAAAGAGTTACAATTTCTTATTGCGTTTCCATTTTGTGCAAAAAAGAAAAAACAAACAGGCGAACTATCGGAAGAGCAGAGGAACCTTTCACATCGCTATAGTTCTACAAAGAAAAAATGGATGTGTTTAAATTCAACAAAGTCACTTCGTATAGGCTTGACATATTCGGTCCACTTGGACCATGTTATGTAGAATACGTCCAGTTGTAGTTTAAGAGCAAAGGAAATCTTCTCCATAGTGAAAATCTGCTTAACAAAATCAATCCAGTCATCCATTGTCGGTCTCTTAGGTTTAAGCCACTTTCTTTTCCTTATTGTTCATGTGTTGCAGATCTATTTTACTTCGATACAGCGCTTTAAAGGACAAGGGAAGAACAATGTGAAATACATTTTGCAAATGCTAATGAATGCCCAACCAATATTCTTGTATTACAACACATTCCCAAAATATGTGGAAATGGTGGGCTCCACCCTCACCACATCGCGGCATGTATTGCATGTTACCTGGTATTTCTTTTGTGCAGGTGTTACAAAAAATCTCATTGTGTTCTTCCAGAAAAATTCACACCAAGTGCTTGACCCGTCCTAGTCCATTGTATTTGACATATATATTCCCACTCCTCTACTATAATATTAATCATCCCTTTTCTTTCCCATTTCTCCTTCACATAGAGTGTGTTCCCATCTTTACCCACCAGGATGCTATCATATAATTTCGAAATTATCTTAGCTAGGGGCTAGCTAGATTTTATTAATGACATAAATGTTTGTAAGAATCCCCCGTCAGCTTGTTTTTTAATGTTCTTATTAAAATAGTGTCTGATCTGGAAATATCTGAAGAAATCAACCGATGCTTTTGTTTTAACGTTTCAAATGATTGAAGTGTCCCCTTGTGGACAAGTGAGTCGTAGTCTGTTAGTCCTTTTTCGATTATCATACTTGTTGGGGGTAAACGCAGAGTCGTAAGCACACCATCGATACATTTTTGCCTCTTCCTCTAATTTGGACACTTTGATGGTTTCATTCATGGCTTCAATCATCATACGGGACAATTTTTCTTTAAAATGAATCTCCTGTTGCAGTTTAGTGTCAAATATTAATGCTTTCAATGGAATTTTCATAATCGTTTCCTCCTCTAGATCTTTCCATCCTGCTGTGTATGCCGGGGAACACATGCACACAAGTGGTCTCAACTGGGCGGCATAAAAATATTCTCGTAAATTTGGAAGGTTTCCACCACCCTTGTTTTTCTTCAGTTGTAGCGTCTTATATTTAATCCTAGGTTTTTTACCCATCCATATAAATCTTTATATCATTCTGTCCCACTCTAAAAAAATGCTTTTGTGGTATTGAAAATGGTAAACATTGAAATAGATACAGCATCTGAGGGAGAATGGTCATTCTTATATAATCAATTCTAGAATTAAGATCTAAAAACTGCAATGTTTACCATCGCTGTAAATCCAATTGTAGTTTGGTGTTTAGGGGTTTGTATTTGACATTGTACATCTTTGAGAAATCTTTATGTAATTCAATACCCAAATACTTAACCATTTAGCATCCCACTTCCATTTGTATCCTTGGGTAATGTGTTGGGGTGGGTCATCATTTAAAGTTAGTACTTGCGTCTTGTTTACATTAATTTTATAACCTGAAAAGTACCATATTCTTCGAGCGTCTTTATTATTATGGGTAATGTTTGTGTGGGTTGGTTCAAGGTCAATAACAAATCATCTGCAAACAAGGCAAGTTTTTGCTCTTCACCAGCAATTATAACCCCTTTAATATATTTTCTTTGCCTTATCCACTGACCTAAAGGTTCAATATATAAAGCAAATAAAAGTGGGGAGAGATTACAGCCCTGCCTATTTCCAATTTGCATTTCTATTGGTTCTGTGAGGTCCCCGTTAATTTTTATTCTATCAGACGGTTTATTATATAATCCCGAAATTATCTCAATTACCGATTTATGAAATCTACATTTGCCGAGTACTTTATATAACTAGGTCCACCGCACAGAGTCAAAAGCTTCCTCTGCATCCACACCAACAATCAAGGTTTCTAGTTTCTGTTAAACAGAATGTTGCATAATATTTACGACTCTCCTGACACTATCTTGTGTCTGTCTATGCTTTATAAACCCTGTCTGATATTTGTGTATCAATAATGGCAAAATCACTTCGAATCGCTTAGCTAATCAAGATGTAAATAACTTATAATCAATATTTAGGACACTAATTGGACGGTAATTGCTACATATGGCTTTGTATTTGCCTTCCTTTGGAATTATGGATATTATTGCTTCAGTCCTTGATTTTGGGGTCTCCTTCTTTTTGAGGACCCTATTAAATGTTTTAAGCTAAATTGGAATCAATTGGATCTCCATTGCTTTATACCATTCGGGACCAAATCCATCAGCTCCTGCCATTTTGCCACATTTTAGCCTCTTGATAGCCCAATAAATTTCCTCTTTTGTTATCGCTGCAAGAAGTTTATCATTATGTTCATCCATCAAAGTTGGTAAATCTAGCTGTGCTAAGAAAGAGTCATTGTGTTCATCATTATCTATGCAATTCTGGGAGTACAGGTTACTGTAGTAGCTTCGGAAACATTGTTTAATTTCCTCTTGATCCAGTTCCAGTTTATTATTCAAGGGATTTATAATTTTTAATATTGTTCTTTCCGATTGTTGTTTCTTTAGTTTATAGGAAAGCAACTTCAAAGATCTTCTTTCTACCTCATAATATTGTTTCATAAAGGTGCATTTCTTCTGTACATCCAAGGTGTTAATATTGTCTATTTCTTTTTTAATTTTTTTCATTTCAGACTTTACTTCACTTTTCAGATTCTTAGAATGTTCTTTTTGAAGTTTTAACAGTTTTTCTTCAAGGCATGTGAGTTTGTGCTGGTTGTCTTTCTTAAGGTGATCTGATAATCTTACAATTTTACCCCTCACAACTGCTTTGAGAGTGTCCCACAGGATTCCAGGGGAAACCTCGTCATTATCTTGAAACATGAGAAATTCATTCATTCAATCCATTAATTTACCTTTGAAATTGTACAAGGTCCAATATCACAACTCTTCACCAACTCTAGGTTGTTTTTAAACATAAAAATATAGTCTAATCGGGATTAGACATTATGTGGGTGAGAGTAGTCGGTATATTCCCTTTTTGTTGGATTATGTTATCTCCATACATCTACCACCCTTATCTTCTCCATAAATTGCGCAAGCTTTTCCCTGGTCATTTTACGTCCAACTTTGCCATTCGACGAATCAATTGTGTCATTCAATATTATGTGAAAATCACCACCACATATTATGATTCCTTGAATTTTTGTTGTTGTTAACTCCAAGATATGACGATTAAAGGACCAGTCATTGCCAGGGGGACCATATTCATTAAGTAGGGTGATGAGAAATCTTTACGATTGTCACTAAAATCTTAATTAATGACAACGTCATTTTGTACCAATTATGCTAAATAAATAAATAACAAAACATGCTCTTGGTGATGCAAGAATCTCAGTGCTTTCAATGCAAATTTGCTTCAACCATGTACACACAAAAGACAAACGATTTGTAGCCCACTCCTTAATTTACTGTCATTTGGGATGGCTTGATATAGACTTGCACCTCACCTGCATCAGGCAACTCAAAATACACCAATAATGCGAAAGAAATGTCTCCCATGAATAAATTCAAATGCAACACCAAACACTAAATTATCCTATCCCTTCACTATCACCTCCACAAATAATGTTTCCATTTTTCGGTGAAGGCTCACATTTCCATAGATGAAAGTCTTAAAAAAAAAGGTTTGCACACATAAAAATACATAAAAAGAAATTATAATCATATTAAATATAATTTACATACTTGTCTCACTGTAATTAATATGAATATTAATGCAAGTAAACATAAACCCTGTTACCTTGTAATGAAAGAGGAAAAGGCCACACAAGAGACTGTACAGGTCAGCTGTGAGGAGAGAGAGATTGATTGAGGCGGCACTCGTCCTCTTCATTACCAGTGGCATGAAGCTGTACAGGCTGAACATGGAGGCACTGAAGCCCACATAGAGAAGACCTGTGACAGATGATTTTTTGCAAATGTCATTTACATGGAGCATTTTGAAATTCCAGCGGAGGCAAATGGAAAAAACCTGCCTATCTGCCAATCCCAGGGAACCTTCAGCAGCTCCTTGTGTTCCATTATGGCCCTGCAACCCAACAGACAGACTCCTGGCATCAGATGATGTAAATACCAGAGCTGGACCCCTGACCATTTTTTGCCGGTCAGTCGGGCTGACAATTTATATGAATAAGGTGGGAGGGTCGAGGCCGGACCCCGGTCAGGCCCCTGACAACTGAAACTAGATTGGTGTCCTCCAAAATGACATAAATGAAGAGAATGATATTCAATCAAGTATTTTTGTTTAACAGCAAAATAGTTTTAGTCTAAAACAAGGTGTCAAACTCTGGTCCGCGGGCCAAATTTGGCCCGCAGTGTAATTATATTTGGCCCGCGAGGCTATACCAAATGACGACTGTACCATTTTACATTCTATATGATAATAGTAACATTCAAAATGATAATAGTATCATTCAAAATGAAAATAATCACATTCAAAATGATAAAACTAGCATTCAATACAATAATAGTTACATTCAAAATGATAATAGTAATTTTAGAAAATAAACTGAAAATTGTATTGCATTAATAAAACCGCTTATAATTAGCATTTTCAATAAAAAGTCAGCATTTATATTGTTTTTAAAAAATTTAATATTGGCCCGCGGCTTTGTTCAAGTTTTACGTTTTGGCCCACTGTGTATTTGAGTTTGACACACCTGGTCTCAAACCTTAGGTTTAGACAAGATCCCTAATGTCACTTATCAAATATTAAAGCATGTCTGAAATGTATAATACAGTGCGTTTCAGAAGATTTTCTTATTCACTCACAGTTGGATGCCACTGAAAAACGATCCAAAGAGACCCATCATGCCCAGGAACTCCACGCGACTCAGGTTCTTCACTATGTACTCCTCACAGACGTTGGAGATCCCATACAAAGTTGATCCTCCCAGAACTAACAGATCACCAAACAGCTTTTGTTCCCCTAGGCAGAGGAGAACGAGGGGCAGAAATTATTGACATATAAATTAATTCTTTTATTTTTTCTGTTACCATTGATCCTTTTTTTAACTCGGATATCTCTTCATATATATATATATATATATATATATATATATATATATATATATATATATATATATTCACTTTACCTGGGCTGGTAGTTCATTTTTAGTCAATTTTCCCAGGATGAAATTTAATTAGGCCATATCAAGGTTCAAAGTGAGTCCTTTATTCGTCCCACAGTGGAGAACTGCATAATGTGCAGCAACTATTTTCTACTGAAATACATACATTACATAAAACAATGCAAGAATTGACAAAAGAAAAAAAAATTCTGAAAGGCCAGAAGGTTCCTCCTTAGCCATCAAACAATATAATGAAAGTACTTTTTATGCTGTTTTACCGAATGTGGTTGTGCAAAACTGCTATTATCCAACAACAAAATTGTAGGGACTGAAAATATTGAGTGACTACAAACTCTTGGAAGCCACTAGACACGGTGTGGCTGGCCCAGCCTAGCACCATTGAAAGTAACAATATGTGTATATGTTTTAGAAAATTACAGCAGTGTGTAATGTTCCAACTGTTGCGCAATAACAAGATATTGTCAGCAGCTCTGCGAAAAAAAAAATAAAACATGACTGACAAAGGGAAAAAAAAGAGAGTAAATTGTGGCAGTGTTTGTGAGTGTACTCACCGAGGCCCTTCTGCCGGCCAAGTAGGATGTCAGCCCCCACCATGCACCCAATGCCCAGAAGACACAGTAAGGTGCCCACAATGTGGACGGACTTGTATCTCACCAATAGAAAGAACCAGGACAGCAGTAGGACCACTGGGATAACAAAGCAGTCTAACAGCTAAGCGGAGGAGACACACAAAAGAGAACAACAACAAAAGAAAAAGAGTTAAATAAATAGTAAAAGTACTGGTGATGTAAGCATCATTGTCATTGGTATGATTGCTTGTCAGACATAAAATGGCATCCTTTAAAATGAAGAAACACAGCAAGTGTGTCAGCCAGCACAATCCATGTGTGGTATTGCTCATATACACTGTCATAAAAAAAAGTATTTATTTCCTCACTTTAATGTTTAAGATCACCAAATAATCAGACAAAGATAACCCAAGTAAACTTAAAATGTAGTTTTTAAATGGTGATTTTATTTAGAAAAAGAAAATCAACTATTCAAAGCTATCCGGGCTTGTGATTTAAGGATGTAAGGCTCCTCTTACTTTTGGAAAAAACTAGCAAACAAAACGTTGGTCCTTCTGGACTTTAAGGCCTTGCTGTGATTGATGGTACCATAAATTCAGTTTTTTTACTAGAAATCCTGAGGTAGAATATTCAAACATCAATTTGTGACCTCGAGCTTAAATTCGGTAGAGTACACAGCAGAATGACGATCCAAAGCCCATTTAGAAGTCTACTTTTGAACAGCTTGAAAAAAAAAGGAAAATGAAAGTTTGGTTTGTCTTAGTCAAAATCCAAGCTTGAATGCATTTGAAATGCTGTGGCATGACCTAAAACAAATATTGATGCTCGAAAGCCCGCATTGTTGTTAAATTCAGGCTAAAGCCAATTTAAAAAAAACAAAACAGCATTTTACGTCTACCTGTTATCCTTGCCTGATATTCACATCAGTTTGACGATTAAGCTTTAAAGTGGGAAAACTACTTAAAAATATATATACATTTTCACAGCATTGTACATTGGCTCAAATTAAGTCACCGCCTTTGCCTGCGACGTAGTGAAATCTCAACGTCTTTCATTTGATTAGTGGTGCTCATATAAAATTGGAATACATTTATAAACTTTGGCGCCACCAACCAAAGCCCGTTTATAACCGTGTGTGTGCGTGTGTGGGTGGGAGGAGGTGTGTGGGGGGAGGAGAGAGTTCAGACATTCAAGTTCCTGGGAGTAGAGATCTCTGATGACCACTCCTGGACACACAACATCACAGCAGTGATAAAGAAGGTCCATCAGCGTCTGCACTTCCTGAGGGTCTTCAGGATATTCAATCTGGACAAGAAGCTGCTGCTGGCCTTCTACCACTCACAATATAAATTGTTGTTGTATTGCACTGGAGCGGGGAGCTCTCTAATCTCGTTGCACACTGATTACAATGACAATAAAGGGCATTCTGATTCTGATTCTGACAAGTCGGTTCCTTTTTTTTTTTTTTAATGTATGCATGGCATTCAGTCAATAAAGCATTGCTAAAACAATAAATCTAATGGCGACCAAGACTTTTGCTCTATATCGTATCGTGATCTGAATGAGGTTGAGGTTGCAGTATATTAACCTTCAGTAGGACCACATAATACAGCTGAATCGTACACTTGTTCGGCATGTTTCTTTCCCCTTAATACCCAGTGTGCTTAAAAACCTCTTTAAAAAATACTGCACCTTTTATCACATGGTTATAAATCACCTTATCACCAAATGGATGCTCCTCCGGACACAATGGGAACATTATTGAATTTCTCTACTTGGAAAACTGTGTCAGTAAGGTCAGCAAATGCCACATCAATATGATTGTTACGTTCAACCAATACAAATACAAATACCTGTACACTTGAGAGTGTGGTGTATTGGTAAGCTTTTAGTATCAGGTAGTTGGCCTCGATGTCTATTAAACCTAAAATCATGTACTTCCACCAGCGCTGCTTCAAAATAGCCAGCAAGTTTCCTTCACCTGGTGAGACACACACACACACACACACACACACACTGCAGTATTACGCTAAATAATACAGTACAGTACACGGGACAGCCATCCAGCCATTGTCCTGTTCTGTTTACTGTATAATGAATATTCTGTGTGTACCTTGCCGGACTGCCAGCGTAGTGGTATAGACCAGAAAGAGTAGGATGTAGTTGAGAAAACTCTGGAACACTGGCGTGTTAGCGTGGAAGTCATCAGCCAGGTACTTGCTCGTCAGGCCAATGGCACAGATTAATAAGGACAGGACCTGACCTAAGGCCAATGTCACCAGCAGGTCCCTGCAGGGGACACAAGACATGTACACTCATACCCCGTGGTTAATTGCTTTTTTTTCTCTCTTTTTTTGGGAAGGGGGGGGGGGTGTACAAACAACTTGAACTCTAAAATAAATGCTTGTGATTTATATTGTCTGCCAGGGGTGACGTCTTACTAATAAAGTAGTGGGCTGGTTGCACAGCCTGTTGTACATAATTTCATTCATTATGTCAATGCTAAGAGCAGTATTATTCTTCAACAAAATTCTTTATTTCTATTAATATCCCGACCTTTTCTGCATACAACTACTGCCCATTTCTCCAAATAACTAAAAAAATTATATGCATCTTATTTTAAAAGGACTCTTCACCTTTGCTTGCATGTAATAATTTGTCAGGAAGACTTGCTTTTGTCTACCAAAATTACTTGACACGCACGCACGAGCCCACGCGCCACACTCACACACACAGCCACGGGCCTGAAATGCTGATCTCAAACTCAGCTTGTTGCCTGTCCAACAGCCTGAGGACAGACAAGAGCAGTCAGGAATAAAAGAGCAGATGGTAAGAAAGTGGAGAGGAGTTGTGCTGCGTGTAGTCGTGCACGCGTGGGCTCACCAAGAGGCTGAGCTCGTGCAAGTGTTCCGAACCAAGTTTGCATGTCATTAAATGAACGAGTAAACACTATGGCCGGTTTTTTGTTCAAAATCAAAAGGTGCAGGTTGACGATCCAAACAAGGCGAGACTGCGTGTGCAAACACATTTGAACCGCACGCGCGTGCGTGTACGCCACGCGTCTCTGTTAACGTCTGTTGCACGAGCCGAACCTTTGTAATAAAAAGACGTGTGACAGGTGATGTTACAGGTTGAAACAAAAGGAGCGTCCGCAGTGACGAGCGGCTGCTGTCGCTCCCCGCTCAGAGTGGAGTGGATGTGAAAGGATGCCAGTGCGATCTCGTCTTACCTGCTCAAGACCTTCCTGATCCGCTGACACACGCTCGGTGCCGGGGTCCCCGTGCCCCTGGGTAGGCTCTCCACAGTGGACACGACGGAAATCATCATTGCTCGAACGAGAGGAGCGATCAGCACATTCCGCTCCGCGGAGGGCGGAAGAAGACAGGCAGTGGCCTCAAGGAGGAAGAGGGAGAAAGAGGAGCCTCCTGAGCTCCGTGTTGCACGTTGAAGAGCTCAGATGATGTCCAGGTGGACCACACCGGCTTCTAGGATTCCAAGTGCATGTTTCGAAGCCGCAAAACAAGAGCTTGGATCCGTGTGGACAGGATTTTTTTACCACTAGGGGTGCCCTTTTACCCGGTGGCGCTTGAGGAAAATGACTGTAACCGCCCTTGTTCATACTCCAATATTTATATTCTTTGCACAGCATACAAACCGTATTACCTACTGTGCATTTAGTGTTATATGTTTTTATATAAGGATATACAGTAGGGGGGAACGGGCTTTGAAATCACTTTTTTTAATTCCCATACTTTGCATGTAGATCATGTTCATTTTTGCGTCAGTCCAGAGTTAAAAACAATCCAATAGAGTGTAAAACGCGATGAAGTCTCACCATCGGATAAACTGACTCCTGCTCCAGCTGTTATATGCGCTTCTGAATAAAGTTGTGTTGTATATAAGGGGGAAGACGTCACGCTGGATTCTGCAACTTAAAAAAAAAGGACAAAAATATTTTCAGTTTTCGTGTTTATAGTGGAGCATGTCACATGATATAATGTCGGCTATGTGGTTACCTAGCGAATGTCAACTTGATGTCAACTCATATGAGTTTGGGTATCCCTGTTTGACTTCTCTAGTCTTAGGTGAAACATCTTGTCCAGTTCAGCACAAGCATGACGTCAGGAATTCTTCCTCTCTTGGGTCTTAATATGATGGGAGGGCTGAGATTTATTTTCATCACTTCACTGACTTTCTAAAGTGATTCTCTATTCTCTCTCTTTTTTAGTGAAAACATTATACACAGCACGAGCATGTTCATTTTAAAAAGAGTTTTCACAGAATTTGGAAAATAATATTCAACAAAATAAAATGCCAGTGAGGGGTGGCATGGTGTTTGACTGGTTACACATCTGTCTCACAATACAAAGGTGCAGAATTCGAGTTTAGACACTCCTGTGTGGAGTTTGCATGTTGTGTGGGTTTTCTGCGGGTTCTCCGATTTCCAAAAACATGCATGCTAGGTGGATTGGACACCCTGAATTGCCCTTAGTTGTGTTTCTGTGTGCGGATGGTTGTTTGTCTTTGTGCACTGCTATCTGCAACCAGTTCAGGGTGTACCCTGCCTATTGGCCGAAGACGGCTGGGATAGGCTCCGTGAGGATAATGGATGGATGGGTGAATACCAGTGACTATAGGACAAAGGCAAACGCTTTAACCCAGGGGTCTTCAATCCTGTTCCTCGAGGGTCGGTGTCCTGCCATTTGAATCAGGTATTATTGCAGCAGGGAGAGATGGAAATCAGGCAGGACACCAGCCCTCGAGGAACAGTATTGAGAAACCCCTGCTCTAACCCAACATGCAAGTAATTGAAAGATTCCCCTGGCCCTCCCCTCCTCTCCCAAACACACATGGGATACAAGTGCAGCAAAAACAGGAGCACAACAGAAGTAGCAATAGGAATGTTATCCGTGTATAAACAGAAACATAAATATTATGTTTCATGTGTCTGTTTCGGATTGTTATTTTTAAAAGTGCTCTACAGAGTTAAGTTGAGCATCTACGACCTTCTGAGTTCAGTTCAACAAATCACGTCATTGCCATTTTGAAGCAACAAGTCACTTTTGAAGAAGTGTTCATGTAACACTGTTTTTTTTGGTCGTCACTAAAATAGAATTCTACAGTTCCAATTTTGAACGTTGAATTTTATTTTAATCTTAAAATGTACATTTTAAATACTGAGATGTATATAAGGTAAAGGTTAACTAATTTTGACCACAACTGTAAACCTTCTAAAAGTGCATTTTAATTGTCATAAAGGCAACATGTTGTTGAAGGGACAAGCAAAAAAAAAAAAAAAAAAAAAAAAAAAAAAAAAGACAACACAAGCAATATTTAAAACAAACAAACAAGAGCAATTCTTTATTTCAGAGATCTGGTCAGTCAAGGTGGAGCCTTAAGTAAATTTTTTTTGGAGAACCATACTTTGACACAATGACTTAGAGCTGGAACACACAGAGCCACATTAACTTCTTGAATTTACACAATGAATCACTGTCCCTTGGTGACACTTCCTCTCATGTTTTGAATCTTATTACAGAACTTCTCTCTAAAATTAAGCTAGATTTCAGCAGTGTGGCACAAAGCCCGGTTTCATATTCTGCTGCTGAGTGAAGTCCTCAGTGACAAACAGCAGCTGGAAATTGAATGCCAGCAAGTGAGAGACACTGAGGACAGACTGTCCTCACATCATAATGGTATGTGTCATGGAGGGCTTTTTTTGGCTCAAAGAACATGCTGCAGAGGGCCTAAAGTTTCAGCTTATTGTAGTACAAGAGCTGGTGGCAGGAAGTGAGCGATCGGCTCTGACTCCTGGCTTTGTTCATTGTCTCAGCGATCCAGGAGAAGCTCCGAGTGAGGGACAGAGGGGGGTTCAAGTCATGACGGTGGCATGAATGGTAACAGTCTTACTCAAGCTTCCTCGTCTTGACAGTGTGAACCCCTGAACTTGTCTTTTGTGATGAACTTGAGACCAGCCTGCACGTCACTGGCCCAGGCGCTGCTGACATTCACCATAACGCTGCAGGGCACCCCATAAGTCCTCATAAGAAATGTTTCTGTGCGACGGCAGGCAGCTGATAAAGACCAATACTTAGAATACAGGAAAAACATGCAGAAACACTTCACAAGTATTTAAGCAATATGCAATCATAGTAGATTTTACATCAATGCTATAAATATGGACATCACTTGGCTTGACATACCTCAAAATGGAATTTAAATAAAATAGTCAAAGCGAAATTGACATTTAGACTTTCAGCTACAGTCGAAGGGGTTTCAGAAACATGGCATTTACCATTAACAGATTACAGCAGGTCTACAATTTAATTATTTGGACTGAAGACTAAGTACCATAAGCACATTTTATAAAATTGGGTTCAATTTGCAGCAAAAAACAGCCCTGAATCAGGCCTGAAAAAACCTCTTTGTTTACAAATGCCCACTTATTACAATTCACATTGCCCAAAAGCTTTTGGACCGAACAGCAGATGGAAAAACCATCAAAGCACCATCAATCTGTAGTTAAGGGATGTGATTTAAATGCTTTTGGTTACTCCCAATAAAATCAAAACTAATTTCTGTTGGTGTGATTTATTACAGTCATATAAAGTCGAAAATGACAAAGCAAAAAAGCATGTACAGTTCAAATTGCAATTAGTGCCTTTAGTGTTTGATATATATATATATATATATATAAATAAATAAAACATCTTACATGAATTCAGTGAGTCTGATGTGCCAGGGGAGGAAGCCCAGAGTGCTGTCGACAAGACCAAATTTAACCACCAGCTCTGGATCTGGAATATTGTTTGACTCTGGAAAAACAACACAGGGCGCTTGTTATACTAGCCCCTGGGTTATGTTATTCTGAAGAAATCTAAATCATCAATTAAGAACGTACAAACTTCAATTCCAGTGAAGCTGTCAGGTTGTGTAAAATTTAAAAAACAACTAAAGCTAAAAAAATTAATGCTTCAGTTTTTTTTGTTTTTTTGCAAATCTCTCATTTTGGATTTTAAACATGTTCCAAAATGCTGGGACAATCAGCAACAAAAGACTTGGAAAGCTAAGACACCTGTTTGGAATATTCCAACATCTTAAGTGAAAACCAGTGAATGTCATGATTTGGTATAAAAGGAGCATTCCCAAAAATCTCAGTTATTCACAAGCAAAGATGGGGGAAAGTTCTCCATTTCGTGAGCAACTGCGCGAGGAAATAGTCCACCAGTTTAAGAACAACATTTCCCAACATAGAATCACAAGGAATTTAGGGACTTCATCATCTACGGTAAATAATATCAAAAGATTCAGAGAATCCGGAGTGATCTTTAAAAGTAAGCGGCACGGCTGAAAACCAACACAGACACTCACATTAAAAACCGGCATGATTGTGTGAAGTTGAGGGTGTGACGGGAGTGGATTTTCACTCCTGTGTGAGTTCACTAATGCCTCCTTAATCCATGGTAGATGCTACACTAAAAGAGTGCGAGTACTAGACTGGCATGGTGGCAGTCCAGACCAGTCTCCCATGGAAAATGAGTGGTGTACGAAACATGCCAGCTGTCTCAGCATTTTTCTATGTGAATATTTGCAAGAAACAAAAAGTTGACCTGTGTGAACATTAAATATCTTGTTTTTGCAGTGTATTCAATTCATATTATAGGTTGAAAAGGAATTGCAACTCATTTGTTTTTATTTATGCTTTACTCAACACTTTAACATCACTGGAATTTGATGTTTGATTTTCAATACTGCTTGTCCATTCACCAATGGATAGAGAATTTTTAGTGAACATTTATAGGCCTTTTTTAAAACCAGAGCACCAGGAGAAAACCCACAGAACCATGTACAGAACATGCCAATTCGACTAACTACTGTTGCACACTGAGTACTATGACAATAAAGGGCTTTCTGATTCTGAAGTAGGAGACCCCGAATATATAACAATATCTACACAATAAGCTTCTGAATGTAAATTACTCCTGACGTGCACGACAATTATTCAACTGATATTGAGTCTAAACTGGAGCAACAACTGTGTTAAATATAATAATGTAGGTATTTCTTCAAAAGTTACTGCTATTTTTGTTGCTTTTCTTTATAGCTTGTTTTCAGTCCCGTAAGTACTTACAGCACAATGAATTATTTACACCTTCCAAGCTTCAAAGCGGTGGCACCAAATGCATTGAAATTGTTTATTTGAAGATGAATGTAGATGGTATGATTTGTAACATGGCAATCGATTAATAACTTTATATATACACTTCATAACTCGCCCCACCCCATCCCCCAAATCAGATTTTATTAGCGGCTTTGGCAGTTCAAAGGGCACCACAACATTGTTACACTGACGAGATGCCAGAAAACGCATCAGAGCTAGTTCACAGAGGCACTGTTTCATTAGCGATTTAAAATTGGTTTGCAGCTTTGGCAGCAGACAGAGCAAAAAATAAAAAACTGTCTGCTGTAAAGTAATTTGCTCGATGACTGTTGCAAACAAAGGGAGTAGCACGGAAACTGAGACAGTAAAAATGTTGCTGTGGGTGCTAAGAAACAGACAGTGGAATAATTGTCACGTCGTTTTACATATGACAACAAAAAAGCTCTGTTAAAAGAATAGTGTTGCAAAAGGCAGTGATTTAGCAACATGAACTGTGAACAGCATGCAACTCAACTTCAATGAATTGAGAATGAAATATACGCCCCGGGTCTGAGTGATATAGCCAAGAAATAGCTCTCCATCCCTGTGCTGCATTAGAAGCATTTTCAGTGTAGGCTATGGCATTGTAACATGTAAGAGGACATAGCAAATGCATGTTTTAGACACGTCATGACACATGCAAATTATAAAGTGTTACCTCTGAGCAATGTGTCTAGCATAGAGATGGTGATGTCTTTGGAGCTCCTCTCTTTGTTTTCCACAGAGCGACAGAGTTGCTGTGCAGCCTGAACAATACTCTGCTTCCCATCTTCTGGGGACAACACCTTCACCGTGTGCCTGCATGACAGCACTGAAACACACGTAAAAACATATTTCACTTGAATGCAATACATCTAACAGGATATCTTGAAGCTCTTCAGGGGCATTACAATAGCCAAGTGAATATATTCTAGTTCTACCTCATTTAGTTTGTCCTTTGAAATTAAATATAATAAAATAAACACAAAGTGCCATTACCATTTTACAGATTGCACACGTAAATATTGCCCAGATAAGCATGTAACAAGAGTACAGGTGTGTGCAGGTGTGCAGATGAATGCTGTGCACATAATTAGCATTTTGACTTACATCGGAGATTATGTTTTTTCCAAACAATGTCATTTTATGGATCTGCTTAGGTACTTAATAATTTACATCGATACAATTATGTAATTTGTATACCATTTATTCTTTAGGTTTTCAAATAGTGGCATCTAATATGAGAAAACACACAGATAATGTCAACCAAGAACCTTCCTCTTTTCCAAATATCAATCCAGCACTTGAAGCCCAGGACACCTGCCAGTATTTGTCTAATTTTAATTTAATAGTTGTGCTACCTATCAGCAGGCTGTGAAGAATCACAACAGGGGCGTGGGGGGGCCGTGAGGGGCTGAATGAACTTGCAGCCCTGATCCCTAACAGTAAACTAAATGGGAATACACGGACTTTGCCCAGCAGAAAGCAAACTCCGCAAATTGTATCACGCAGCAGTGAGAAGACTTGCTGCACCTGCTCTGCAGCCTCTTCCGCGCAGAATCTCAATCAAGGAAATCCATCTGAATACTTCAGTGTGACTTACTGTCACTATTTATGACTGAAAGCATCAATTCTCATAAGCCGGCTCAACCTGGTTAAAAGTAGTAACTTTTTGTGATTGTGGAATACGCTGGAAAATTAATGAGGTAACTTCTTCAATCTAGGGTGGCAAGACTCATTAGACCCCCCTCAATCAATTCTGTAGCCTCTTTTATGCATTTTAGCAGCATCAAAGAATATGCCGGTAACTTTTGTACATGAGGCATTCACAGAGTAATACGGCATCTGAGAGGGAACAGTTTGCAAGACGTGAATGTCAAATTTCTAACTTCCCACCACTTCTCTTGGCATTTCACAATATTTGTGCCATTGACACAATTGCTATCCCGCCTGAGAAAATAAAATGCAAGCAGGATAAGAGGTTACAGCTCCAAACCATCCTAGGCAACCTCAACTGAACTAAGTTGAGTGCTGCTGGCTAAAATGTTTCAGCTTATATGAACCCCAGTAGACCCGTGTATAATACATAAGGTAATTTAAACAGCCATGAAAAAAAAAAAATCTCATAGGTTGGATTTATTTCATTGATTTAACTTTCCCCGAGCATATGTGGCCTAATAAAAGACTAGTGTACACCATTACATAACGCAGTGTGTCACCATCGGGCCACTGGAGGAGCTCGACAGATGTGCAGAGTCCTCACCATTGTTACGGTGTTTGTCGGCGCAATCACTCAGGAACTCCACATTATATTTGGATCCCTCTTTACCTAGCAGGTGTTGTTGTTGTGTCAAAATCACCTCAAGCAGACGGGAGTTGTTCTTCCTGAAAATACCTGGCAAAAAAAAAAAATAGGGAAAAAAATGTGTGACAGCATGAGACAATGACACCAATAGATAAACATACTAGTGATTGTATAATTCCGATTAATGTATGACAACATATTGTGATCATAAATATTCACATTATGGTATGCACCTCTGTAGAATGATCTGTAATCTTACCGAACTGCATCATAAAGATCAAAAATTAGATTTCGAGAAGTCAGTCTAGATGTGTTCTGGCTGAGCAATATCAGCAAGTCGAGTAAAAATTCCAAAGAAGAGGCAAACTGTGCTACATTTAAGATACTAAACCACCTAAACAATGCATACCAAATTAAAGTTCCTTTTTACAGAAGTTTTATGTTTTTGCCATGGTAACTTTTCAGTACTGGTACCCATGCTTCCATTCTTTTCACCATCTATCCTCACTTTATGAAGCTACAATCCTTGTATCGGAGACAGAATTTTGATATTTTATTATTTTATGAGGAGTGGGAGTGCACATGGCTTAAAAAGCAACACTTACTGGACATCACCAATGCCCAAGGAGGAGAAACCAAGATTTTACAAGATAATATTAAATGTGGAGTTCAGACGGAGTCTAGTCATCATAATGTAATGTCAAATAAATTTAAAATGACTGAGGTAAATTTACTAAAGTTTGGTTGTAAGAAACTCCTACGGTGGTAAGTCTAAAATTTCAGTCAGCCGAAAATTTGCCACAGAGCACATCAGTAGATCTTTAGGGCATGTTCTTTTTTTTTTTTAAATATACATAGTAGTTCCATTAAATTAGGAGACGTGTATGTTTACCGTGATTATCATAGATGCTGACATAGGATATACCGACAGCCATACACCACACAACCAGGTTGGCAATGTCCGTGTAGCTGGGCTCTTCTTCCGCCACTAAGAGGCCGATATGGCTCGGCAACTTCTCCAGAGACCTGCCGTCAGTCAGCCACCGGTGTCGACGATTTGGAGCGCAGTTTCCATTGCCGGCGGTGCCGCGAGCATCGGGGTTAGGGTTTAACTTCCTCCGGTGGTCCGGGAAGCCAGCCATGGCCATTGGTAGGAGCAATGTGGCCATCGCCCGCTCCAACAACCGCCCCTTCCAGTTCCGAAGTCGGACACGGAGCCAGGAAACGAGTGCTCTGTTGCTGTGAAGCAGGAACAGCAAGAGCCGCCATAATAAGATGTGCAGCAGCGCCATAAATGTCCTTCACTAATTCTAAAATTGCTAGGGATATTATAAGTGCTGTAGACGCCTATTATGTCTAAGTACTAATTGCCTGACAAATCTTTGTCGATGTCACCCGCCTGCCGCCATCTTGCGCTCTCCCTGACAACCCCTGACCTCTGAACCTTCAGCGTGATTACACGTAACTCGCGGATTGGTTGAGACCAACATGTTGTCAGAGCAAAAGGGGCGTATTCTGTGCTAAAATACCCCCCACCCCCTTTTTACCACTCGTTTTTTCATTGCGAAGCTGTGTATTCCTTCTGGAGTGATTTCGGGAGTTGGTCGTAATCCAAAAATGTCAATTTCCCCTTTACAGAAGAGGCTATTTTGATTGTGTTACGGGAAAAAAAAATCAAATTTGTTTTGGGCGTTTTATTGCTTTTTGAGAACAAAACCGTGTCTATTCTACTGGGAAAATGACTTCTTACTTTTTTGTGTAAATCTCTGAAGCTGATTAGGGAAAGAAAAGCCCGTAGATAATTTTCTTTATTGGAAATATTTGATTTACTGTACAAAGCGCCCTTACAAATATGATTTGTGTTTGTTCTCTTTTATTTGTTTTCTTTCATAATTATGATTTATATTTTGCATTGCATTGTAATTGTTCCTATGCTCAATCGATGTGAAGCGCTGTTATTTTTATTTTAAAATTCCCCTCTTTCTTTTGTCTCCTATTATCCATTAAATTTCTTCATGAATACATGGTACGCAGTACAGTACACTGTTAACGGTATATTAAGTGCAATTTACTTATATAAATGCATGCAATAATAATATGTATATTATTTATTATTATTATTATTATTATTATTATTATTATTAACTGTATATAAAGAGAATGTACAAATTTTAAACGCCCTGAAGTTTTTGCTTGGCTGGTGATGCTCTACAGAACAGGAGAGGGCGCCCTTGCATTGTAAAAAAGACGACTAGGAACTACTGTAATAACAAACGAAGAAGAACAGCGAGGCACGATTCGTAGTGTTATTAGCTTTAACTTTCGAAGTTTAAAATGTGGTTAAAAAAAAAGTAAATAAATAATGATTCTAAAAAGGCGGCAATGGCGTCAAGAGTATTGAAGCGAGCCGGCATTTCTCCTACGTTATGTGAACAACTCAAACGACATAAAATAGAAAGCTGTAAGGTAAGTTTCTTTTGACCCAAACAAAGATCGAGTATACAGTCATGCAGTAGATCCATCGTATAATCTTTCTTTGGAATCACATTATTGTAGCAGTGGTCGTGTTATCTTTTGTGAATGTGATTCAGACAGTTTTGTTATGCAATTTTCCAACTCACGTCTGTCCCAATTGACCAAAAATACAACTTTACTAATGTAGTTGTGGCTATAAAATGCATAAATGATAAGAAACATTCAGCATGTCATTTCTTCACAGGATTTGTTGACGCACACCGCTTTTGAAGTGATGCATGCTGCAGGGTTGAGTTACCAGAAAACTTTAGGGATGTTGGAGACTGTGAGCAAGGTCATTGCTCCCCCACTCACCACGGTGTGTGTCAAAGCTTCCCCAGAAACCTCAATATCTGGTTTGTATTAGTCACCAACAAGCCAGTGTTTTGGCATCCACACTTTTGGGAATTATTTTTAAAGTTTTGACACAATTGCACTTTGACATCAACAGACTTTCTCCAAATATGAAGGAGTTTCTTTATTAGTCTCAGTTTACAGAAAATAGACTACGTGATCAGCTATCTTGGATCAGATCGTCAGTAATTTGAAAAAAGTATGCAACGAATGAGAATTTTAGTGGAATTGGAATTACATTGGAAATGATGTATACTGCAATTACTCATAGTTCGAAACACGCAATTCATAATCCGTTGTCAAATTTGTGGTTATAAGATCCAATCATGTTAATAATGAAAGAAAAACAGAATGAATAACGCTGCAATACTTACTTTAGTATTTCTGACAGGCCTTAGAATTGTGGAAGCGTCACTCAGATTCTTGCTTCCCGACAACATTACCTGCTCTGGACAAAGTGTTGCGAGGAGGTCTTCCCTGTGGAACCATCACAGAGGTACACCAATGAAATGAACCATTCTGGATAATTTCTTCTGGATTATTTCCTGGGATATTTATTGGCACAAATGCAGCAGTCCACTGCTTTGATGTCCAAGAGTTTCCATGTCATGACTCATGGATTCATGACATTGGTGGAAAAATAATTGTCCAGCTTCGATTGGGTGTAAGGACAAAGGTGTGTGCGCCGGTTGTGCAGTATAGTGTAACGCTAAGCGTTCAATACACACTGATTACTTATTTTCTTAATGAAAACGAAGTAAATGCAGTTTGTTAAAAATGGCCACCAGAAGTGTCATATTTATTATTTCCTTCACTGCCAGCCCAGGGAAAAATAATGCACTTTCTGGTGGGGCCATTATGACTATCCATGTGAAACCAAATAAATATGTAATTGCCTCATATTACATATACACAACAATTTGATGAATAAACAGTTTTAAAGTCAGAGGCCAGTGAAAGGTTTTTTGTTTAGATTTTCTTATATTTTAAAAGACAAGACAAGAAACCTGAAGTTAATGCGCATCATATTTTTTTGAAAGTGATGTGGCAGGCCAGATCTGGCATCTGGGCATTAAGTTTGTCACTTATGTGCTAGAAAGTGTATATAAGAAAATGTCAGGTAGAAACTGCTGGAACAGCCAAACTCTATTTGGGATTAATGAAATGCATTTTAAACATTGCAATTGTCATAACTTTAATTTAACAAGTTTGAGTTTATTTATTTGTACTTCCTCTCCCTAAAATTGTTCTTCTTCTTTCAGTTGAGTTATATACAATACATATTACACATCACATTACTGGTGGAAATGTTTTTGAAAATGAGTTATTATGGTCTAATTTTTTTTAACCACAAAAACATGGCATTTGAACAAGTTTGTCTAGACTTTTCATATCTACTGTTGATATTGATCATGATGCTCTTTGCAGGTGACAGGACCATCTGGGTGTGGGAAGACTCAGTTTTGTTTGATGCTGAGTGTTGTGACCACTCTGCCTAAGGAGCTGGGCGGCTTGGACCGCAGTGTGATCTATATTGACACAGAGTCAGCGTTCTCTGCTGAGAGGTTAGAGTCTGCAGCAAACAAACAAATACAAATTGTTAATGTTTGTTTATATCTCAGAGTTTTGCATATTGGTTAGAATCAGATAGGAGTTAGCATGTCATTTTAAGTAAAATAAAATCTGACAAGTCACCTTGGATTTGGTGATGAAAGTATTACTGTGTGTGGTGCTAGATTGGTGGAGATTGCACAGAACAGGTTTCCAGACTACTTCAGCTCTCAGGAGAAAGTCCTGCAAATGGCAGGTCGGGTCCATATCTTCAGAGATATGACATGCCAGGACGTCCTCTGCAGGTACATCATGTCCGAATGATTTTGATTTTGATCAGTGAAACCATTACTAATGCGATTTGTGTCAGTAGAATGAGAAAATCACAACTGGTTTCTAATCTTGCAATTTATTATACTCATTATCATCCCCAAAAGGGAAATTCAATTTCCACTGCTGTGTATCCTTGTTGCACACCTCAAGAAGAAATACGAGTACAGGCGCAAACAGTGTTGCACCAGGTGCTGGGGATGCTGACTTTATCAATATATATATATATATATATATATATATATATATATATATATATATATATATATATATATATGGGGGGGGTGCGCATGTGTGTGTGTATATATGTATGTATATATATGCATGTATATATATATATATATATATATGTATATATATATGTATGTGTATATATATATATATATGTATATATATATGTATGTGTATATATTTATATATATGTATGTATATATGTATGTGTATATATGTATGTGTATATATATATATATATGTATATATATATAGAGAGAGAGAGAGAGAGAGTGTTGCAGTTTCTTTTGTTCTTTTGCACCACCGGGAATTCCTCAATGCATCTCTATTTTAATTGCCAGACTGGAGAGATTGGAGGAGCTCATCATCCTAAACAAAGCAGGCCTGATTATTCTCGACTCAGTTGCTTCAGTGGTTAGAAAAGAATTTGACACAACGTTGCCTGGCAACCTGATTTGCCGCAGCAACTTGCTGGGACAAGAAGCTACGACCCTCAAATATTTGGCCCATCAATTCAACATCCCTGTAAGTAGTACACACAATGGTCTGCAGTGGAAGCAGGGTGATTGTATTTTCTTTCCAAACAGTGATCCATCAGCTTTTCATCAGACTCATTGTGAGAAACATATGATCCATTTCTGCTTAGTTGCCACGTTTTATGGCAAAATAAAGTACATTTTCTGCAGTATGTTCTCTTTATAAAAAAAATAGATTGACAATTTATCAGTATAGACAGATAATCAGTGTGAGAAAAGTTCATAGGTCACCTGTAAGCAGTAGATGGATAAATATATTTCATAAACTTGATGTCTGAAATGAGGTTGCTTCCACAGTCCACACAAGCAATTTTTGTTGCTAAACTGGTGAGTGAAAGTCCTCTAATTTGAAAGCAAGCAAGCATGACCAAAATTAATGTGCTTCCCTTCATTCGGTACATCCTGATTGGTGAATAAACGGATATTTCAGGATTTTTAGATGTCTGTGTGCTTTTGGGAAAACTGGGGCATCTCTCCGACTCAGAGTAGTTTTATTAGTTATTACAAAGTGGAATATACTTGTATTTAAGTTGATTCATAATTTTTGTGTGTGTGTGGGTGTGGGGGGGCGTGCGTGCGTGTTTGTGTGTGTGTGCGTGTGTGTGGAGGTGGGGGGGGTGGGCGTGTGTGTGTGTGCGCGGGCGTGTGCGTGTCTTATTTGTATGTACCATACATGTAGTGGTTAACACTGTAGTGTCACGTAATCAACACTAGATGTGAGTGGTGTTGTGCAGAAGTGTTGATTCTAAATTAAATTCTCTGGAAAATATTACATAATCCCTATCTCCAAACAAAATAAAAAATAAATCTCAGTTGAAACAAAGGAGAGAATTCTAAAACTTCTTCAGTACAACATCACATTATCTTGCAAAAAAATGGTGATGGTTCCAAGCCTGCAGTGTCTAAAACCTTGGACAATTACAAATAAAAAGGGAAGGTTGTAAAAGGGGAAGCATCCTGGTTGGTAAAGTAAGGCCTCAAAGCGTCAAGATAGAAAACATCAACCCATAATCTTGACTATATTAAATGCACAAGAAAATAAATGAGGTACTAACAGGTGGAAACTGTGGTCAACGCCTGGGGCAGAACAGAAAAACTAAGTAAACTGTCCTTCACACGGGAGCAGGAAAAACAAGGACACAGTGGGCTAAGGAATAACAATCATGGACTGGATGAAAGTGGTATTCAGTGATGAATTGCAAATCTGCATTGGACAAGGTGATGAGGCTGAAACGTTTTTTTCCAAGTAGATTTGTGAAGATGCCTGCCTGAAGAAAACATGCACATTTCCGAAGTCATAGATGATATGGGGATGCATGTTATAAATACAAAAGATCACATAGAGATTTTGGACACTTCTGAGCACGTTTGGCAAAGACATCATTCTTCAAGAGCAAAAAAAACAAACAAAACAAAACTTAAAATATAAATGCCATGGCCTGTAAATAAGCCGGTCAAATATCTAAGAAACGAAAAGTCAATGACAAGGCTCCAGCCTGCAAACAGAGGAAACTGGAGACGGATTGATTAAGAAAATTATTTGTCACTGGTTAAGTCCATCCTTCAGAGATGGCTAGTTGGTTTAAAGACCAGACGTAATGGGACAAAATACTAGTCATCTAGTGTTTTTTTTTTGTTCCGTTTTTATCATTTCATATTTTTTTTCCCTCAGAAATGCAATTCATGTTTCCCCTCCACATGATATATTTAAAAAAAGTTGGGACTGACTACCACCATTTTTCCATCTGAATTTACTTTGTCATTTTCTCCCATCTATTTAGTCTAAGTTACTGTTACTGACTACCTATTTTTTTCCTTGTTTTGTTTTTGTGTTTCTTAAAGCCAAAAAGTTTCCAATTGAATTGACTAGTTTAGATATTGTGTCATTTTTGTGATCTGTTTTTTCCCAGTAAAAATTAAATTAGAATGAGCATCTTCTAAGATGATGATTCCATATATTTTTTTTTACCAGGGGTTGTTGCTGCAAAGTGAAACCAACTGCGCACTTTCCCGTTTTCAGTCCCTCTTATGGCAGTGTGTCCCAGTTCTTTTGTGTCTATAGTTGCTTGGCAGGGTAATGCTCAAGTAAATGACTTGAGATAACTTAATTTATTTTTCAGCCATATAGAAAGCACAGCTTTCCATACTCTAAAAACTGGAATTTGTATGTTTTCTCTCCTCAGGTGGTCCTAACCAACCAGATCACGACTCACATAGGGCACCAAGGTGAGTGCTGATCCGGAACAACAGTGTTTGTTGATGTTGGCTGCAGTAAGGTTTTGGTGCTCTCTATAGACCTTTTTCTCTAATTTATCAAGAGGAAATACTTTGCAAAATGGAACATTGGTTCACAAACAATTCGGTTTATGAAGTTATTTTTTTTATAAATAGTGCTCATGTCATGTCAAAGCGCAGATGGGCAAATATGTTAGTAATAAAGTTAACCTTGCAAGTAATCATTACTGAATGACTTGTCGCATAAAATTGTCACATATACGCTCACTGACAGCCCTAAAGCCGTAATGCTTCCTTTCCTATGTTACGCCAACAGCCGAATTTCAACATCACATTAGATTCATTGCCAATTAATAATTGGTGAAAAAGGGGTCAATTTCTTTTCGCCTGCCTTCTGCATACCAATAGGGTCTGTGAGTTCGGAAGCGCCGATCACAAACAGCAGTCATTGTAATAGCGTCTGGCCCGATTGCGTGCAATGCGTTGCTTCGCAATCTGATCAACTGACTCGCTTTGCTTCAAACATGCTTCAGTCATGAGCACGTTAGATTAAATTACTTGTATTGAATTAATTACAATCAAAACGCATATCACATGCCCCTTCGATGTTGCGGGTAGATAAAACGCGTATCAGTCTAACCTTCGGATCAATTACGCAAGTTAATTTCACATTTAAATTGTGGTAAGTTTTCCACATGGAATTCACATATCTCACGAAAACGCCATAATCCGTAAATTAAGCAGACCGCTGTCTGTAAAAATTAACCTTCAGAATTGAATTTGCACCATTTTTACCACTCGCCATGATGTTTTTAGTTCTATTAAACGGCGAAAACTCTGCCCAGCAAGCACATGCAGGCGTGTCCTAAATTATGCGTGCTTGATGTTTTTTCCCGGTCTCGCAAGATCTGGTAAAGTGTTGGAGTTTTTCCAGCGTCAGCGCTTCGTCATAGGACTACATTGTTTATTAGGCCAAGATGAGTCTTAATTGCCCGTTAAAAAAATTTACGGCGTTAAAAAGGGGTTGGATTAATCCCATTAATAACGCTATATATATATATATATATATATATATATATATATATATATATATATATATATATATATATATATATATTAGGGCTGTCAAAATTAAAAGCAAACTTTAAAATTAAAGCATTAACTCAGGTGATTAATCCAAAAAATGTTAACGCAGTTAACTCAGTTTAATTTACTTAAAAAATAAGTTGCATACTTTGCAAATATTGCGCCATATTAGCTGTACATCTTTTGCAAGTCAGGCCACTGGGCCTTGCAAACCAACAGGCGCTTGTGGGCACTTTTGAGAAATGTCTCGAAGAAAAATGCCTGTAAAGATGACTCCATTTAGATCATATTCAAGAATCAAAGAAACCTATTAGAACAGTCTTTGAATTAAATATACTTCATATTTGGTGATTTTGCATCAATATTATTCAAGTAAATATCTGTTACAAGCTTTGCAAAAAAACTTTGTTGAAAAATGTGATTAATCATGATTAATCATGTAATTTTTTTGTGATTAATTCGTTAAGAAAAAATAATCACTTGACAGCACTTCATGTAATGTATTTAATGGGGGGGGAAAGATCACTGATTTAAGTTTGAAAGATTCAAGGAATGTTTGTGTGTATTGCGGTTCAGAGTAGTAAATGGATATTTTGTGACAATCGCTGTTCCAGATTATTTCTGGATGTATTGTTAATTAGATAAACTGGGAAAAGGGGAGATGTCACATATGCTATTAATGAAAGCGTGTTAGGACACACCTTCGGTAGCAGTACGCTTTACGGCAGTAGGATTCATGCGCCAAGCTCCTGTGAATCCCACCTGTGACACTCAATAAAGAGACTGAACAAATAAACTCGACTCGGATGATTCTAAAGGGGCCACCCTTTATTTATTACCAGAACAACTCCTATACCTTTGCTCAAGCCCCAGCCTGACCTAAAGAACCTCACACACAGCACAGCATGATTCTTTGACCAAACTTTAGTACGACGTTGTTCTTTTGGTCAAGTGTTTTTTACTGTACACATAATTTGGAATTATGCTCACACAGTTCCACCTGGGTGTCTTGCCACACTATAACAAATTTTACCCCATGATAATGACAGACGTAAGACATGTTTTTTCTTTTTTATGAAATAATTCTGTTTTGCAAGCTAATCCCAAAGCTAAACATTGTTTTCACTTGTTGTACACAACCTCTACTTTGCAGAAATGAAATTCTACTTCATTAATTAGAATCCTTTGATTGTTGTGAAGTGTAGATCCAACTTTCTGAAAAATCATCAGCTGAACTTCTTTTGGGGTGAATCAGTGTTTATTTAAAGAAAACGTGCATTTTTGACTGCTGTACAGTGAGTCTTAATATGCACTTTTTTTTTTTTTTTTTACTGACTGAAGTCTACCCAAACTGTGTTTTTGGCTGTGAGGCTGCATACACGTTCAGTATTGACAAGCATTCTCACATTGTGCAAAAGTCTTCAATTAAAAATGCTTTTGGAGTGTAATACTTCTCAAGAGATTAGAAATCCCTTTATTGTCATTGTACTCAAGTGTGCAACGAGATTAGAGGGCTCCCCTCTCCAGTGCAATACAACAATAATAAAATATATAAATTAGATAAATAAGAGAATAGTTAGTGCAATGGAAAATAATACTGAATAGGGTATATAAAAACACATCACGTTGCTGTTCTGCAAGGTAAGGGTGGTTGTGTGTGTGTGTGTGTGAGAGTTTAGAATGGAGATGGCTCTTGGAAAGAAACTGTTTCTCAGTCTATTGGTCCTTGATTTGATGCACCTGTAGCGCCTGCCAGAGGGCATCAGGTCGAACAGGTGTGAGTTTGGGTGGGTAGTGTATTTGTTGAGAGCCCTTCTGAGGCACCGGGCGGTGTAGATGTCCGACAGTGAGGGGAGAGGGCAGCCAATAATCCTTTGCGCTGTTTTGACTGTCCTCTGGAGCCTCACTCTGTCCGCCTCAGTGCAGCCGCTGTATCAGGTGGAGACACAGTACGTCAGCAGGCTCTCAATGGACGAGTGGTAGAAGGCCAGCAGCAGCTTCCTGTCCAGGTTGAATTTCCTGAGGACTCTCAGGAAGTGCAGACGCTGGTGGACCTTCTTTGCCACTGCTGTGGTGTTGTGTGTCCAGGAGAGGTCATCGGAGAACTGTACTCTCAGGAACTTCAATGTGTGGACCCTCTCCACATATTCACCTCTGATGTAGAGGGGGGTGGCACAGTCTTATTCCTCCTAAAGTCGATGACGATCTCCTTTGTTTTTGCAATGTTGAGTTGCAGTCTGTTGTCCTCACACCAAGCCGTTAGTCTGTGGACCTCCTCCCTGTAGGCTGCCTCGTCACCTTTCGAGATCAGACCGACCGCTGTCGTGTCGTCGGCAAATTTGACGACGGTGTTGTTACCGTGGGCCGGGCTGCAGTCATAGGTGTAGAGGGCGTATAGGAGAGGGCTCAGCACGCATCCTTGAGGGGGACCGGTGCTCAGCGTTCGGGTGGAGGACGTGTAGGGGCCGAGCAACACAGTCTGGGGTTTGTTGGTCAGAAAGTCCTTAATCCAGATGCGTGTGAGGGCAGGGAGGCCGAGAATGTCCAGTTTGGCGACGAGGATGTCCGGCATGATCGTGTTGAATGCCGAGCTGTAGTCCACAAAGAACATCCTTGCATAGCTCTGCTGTTGTTCCAGGTGGCCCAGCACAACATGCAGAGCAGTGTCGATGGCGTCCTCTGTGGATCTGTTTGCTCTGTATGCAAACTGGTAGGGGTCCAGTATGGGAAGAAGGCAGTCCTTGATGTGCTGGAGAACCAGTCTCTCGAAGCACTTCATGATGACTGTCGTGAGAGCAACAGGACGGTAGTCATTTAGGAGGACTGCGGGTGACTTTTTGGGGATAGGAATAATGGTGGAAGTCTTCAAGCAGGAGGGGATGACTGCTTGAGCCAGGGAGCGGTTGAAGATCCTGCAAAAAACATGTGATAGTTGGTGGGTACATGCTCTGAGGACCTTGCCTGGCATTCCGTCAGGTCCAGTAGCTTTCCTGGGATTAATAGCCAGGAGCACGTGCCTCACAACGTGTTCCTCTATGGTGAGTGAGGGGGAGTTGAGGCATGGAGTGCGGGGGTGTGACGGTTGGGGCGAGTCAAAGCGAGCGAAAAAGCAGTTAAGCTCCTCTGCCAGCGATGCACTCGGGTCTACAGAGGTCGTGCTGCTGCCTCGGAAGTTGGTGATGCTCCGTAGACCCTGCCACACCTCCCGTGGTCTGTTGCTGGCAAGGTGGGCCTCCAGCCTCCTCTTGTAGTTTGCCTTGGCTAGCTTGATGCCTTTTCTCAGGTCAGCACAAGCCACCCTGTACTGGGCTTTGTCGCCTGACCTGAAGGCAGCGTCACGGGCCTTGAGGAGAGAGCGGACCTGGCTGGACATCCAGGGCTTCGCATTTGGGAAGGTCCGTATGGTCCTGTGTAGGGACACAGTTTCCATGCAGAACTTGATGTAGTCCAGTACACAATGCGTGTAGACATCAAGGTCCTGATGATCAAAGAGGTCCTAGTTGGTGTCTTGAAAGCAGTCCTGTAATTCACTCATGGCGTCATCCCGCCAGGTTTTCACAGTCTTTGTGGTGGGCCTGAATCTGCGCCTGAGAGGGGTGTACGCAGGTGCGAGCTGCAAGGACAGGTGGTCTGACTGGCCGAGGGGGGCGAGTGGGAGGGCCCAGTATGCGTGCTTGATGTTCGAGTACACATGGTCGAGAGTGTTGTCTCCCCTCGTTGGGCACTTGACATGCTGGTGGAACTCTGGGAGTACAGTCTTTAAATTGGCCTTATTAAAGTCTCCCGCTACTATGTGAACGCCATCAGGGTGGGCCCGCTGATGTTTATTGATGACGCACGCGAGTAGCGAGAGCGCCGTGCTAGTGCTAGCGTCGGGAGGGATGTAAACAGCTGTGACGATCACTACCGTTAGCTCCCTTGGGAGAAAATAAGGCCGGCATTTAACAGACATGAACTCGATGTCGGGGGAAGAGTGCTTCTCGACGATCGTGCTATCACCACACCAGTTCTCATTGCACATAAACACAGAGCCCCCCGCCCCTTCTCTTAACTATCAAAGTTATTTTTAACCTTTTTGTTGTTCATTTACAATTTTCATTTTTAACCTCAAATATTGTAAACATTTCCGACCGCTGAACTGTCTCAAATGTAGCATTAAGCAGCCACCTTTAGGTTGCCAAACTAAGCGATAACAGATTAGGCCGACTCACTATTGACATTGCTCTTGATTAGTGAGATTAATCTACTAGTGCCACTGATTTTTGAGCATTCTATCCTTAAGACAGTCTTTCTTTGTCTACACCGATTCCCCTGATTACATGCAACATCCGCTCCAAGAATTGATTTATTCTTATTATGGCCCATTTGAAAAAAACAAATGTTGAGGTAACTTTCAATGCGCATTTACACACACAATAAGGAGACGTTTGATGCCTTCAGTTAATCTTTGGGGTTTATAATGATTCTGGATTGTTTCCAGATGAATACATATTTACTGCTACATTATGACACATATGCCACCATCATGTGCCTCGGAATGTCCTTCCTTTCACACAATCTTAAACTTTACATTATTCAGTGACGTGCAGGTATATTTTCAATAATTTCTTGTACAGGGCTGTTAAAGATGAACTCCCACGAAGCTATTTTTGTCTCAGTCAGTCTTTTTATTTGTACAATAAAATATGATGAAACACTATGATGATATCAGCAGCTTTTCTGTCAATGCTGTAATTAAAAACATTTTTCACCGGGGTTGTGAGCAGCACAGCATGTCCTTAGCATTCTAATCACATGGAAACACTCGTTCAGCAAGTCAATGAGAGATTCAGCATGACCTGGAATCGTGGTTCTCGCCTACTACCTCAATAGTTCCTGTTACTCTGGTTCGTAGGATTGACCGGTAGTGTATTTAAACATCGAAGAACTGGATAGATGGACAGTCAGAGTTGTAAAACTTTTGGTGAGGTACTAAACTTTGCTCTGGAGAAGCTCTTCTGGAAAAGGTTAAACATCTGTATTTATAAAACAAGCAAAACAAGGCAAAGTCTTTTTTTTTTTTTTTTAATAATTTAGCTCTTACTCACAATTTGCAGATGTGTTGGGGGGCACGGAAGAAATTCCCAGTGAGGCTACCAAATTCAAAAGCACGCTGAACTAGACAATTTCCCCTGCATAAAAATGACAATGCGCCCATTCTTACGCCAAGTGTAGACTACTTCCTGTTACCAAATTGTCGGATGTGTCAGGTCGAGTCAACTCCATGCACCGGAACGCCCAGAGCAGCACAACACAGCTCCAAATGTGGTCGACGGGACTCTAGGGTATCAGCTGTCGAATAGTTTGATATTCAGATGTCCTTCTGAAAATTCCAAATGATCAATCAATATTTGGATAAAAATAAATAATATTTTATGGCTTAGTTAAAGATAGACAAGCCAAAAAAAATTGTAAACTGTGTTCTTTAGACAATCAACATTCTATACATAAACTGTGCAAGGCAGTACACTATTTTTTCTCTCTAAAAACATAAGTGAAAATTTAGATGAATCTCACCACATGAATTTTGGTCTATTAGACGAAGTGACTTCAGAAGCAGGGTAGTGATTTTGTGACGAAAACACCACACTTGAGTAAGTCTGGTTTATTAAAAAGTAGGAACATCAACTGTGTCAAGCTGTCAGCTTCATGCTGCTAGAGCAGCGTGAAGCCCTGCTAACACTTCTAATGCGACTAGCGCAGCTAGCACTGTACAGTGCAGTGTCAGCCTAATTAAGTTGTTTTTTTTGTGCCCTTAATTAGAGATTAAACATGATTTCAGGACAACACTGTATTGTTGTTGTCGTTAGCATTACTTTGTTATGGCCATAAACAACCCTCCAAACATAGTCTGGAAAATGAGTCAAGTCAGCCGTCACACCGCGAAACGCTGCTGATGATGTTGATGTCTTTGGGAGCTTGGGAGGTGTATTAATGACATGAATTTGTGTTGATTAGAGACACACCGATGAATGTGCACCAAATGGAAAGTGCTTTGTAACAGCTCCAGCTGTTGTGAAATGCGCTGTATAAATAAAGTTGTTTTGCATTTTATTGTATTTCGAAGACACACATGAAATACACTGCTTCTTTGTGTAACGTGAACTTCAAAAGAAATAAGCCAGGATATCAGGAAGAAAATTGTGGACTTACACAAGTTCATTTGTTGTCATTGATGGTTTGAGCAGCCTTAACTGTAATGCCATAACTGTAATTGAAACTAAACAATATGCGTTCATTTGTCTTTTACAGGTTCGGGTGCAGCAACTGAGGGGGATTCAGGCATTGTAACAGCAGCTTTGGGAAACACATGGACTCACAGTGTCAACACACGTCTTATCGTCCAATATGTGGATGGACTTAAGAGACAGGTGGGAGAAACATTCCACACTATATTACTATACCTTTGCTAATACATTTTTCATTACATGTGGTCTAAGGCGCCGCGTTCAGGACCCAGTCTCCCCAGGAGGCCTGGGTTCCAATCTCGAATTTCCCCATTGTGGGACTAATAAAGGGAATATTATCATCATTATTATTATTATTATTATTATTATTATTATGAGATGGTCTTTGGTTGTTGTCCCAATAAAATGAAAGTCTCCATAACGCAGCTTCGTCATAATTTTTCAAGTTTTGTTTTGCGGATAAGACTGTATATTCTCTGTACAATGATGACGGGGGTCCACATTTTTCCATGACATAGATAAAATAAGTTTGTGGGACTACTGTGGAATCTGAAACAGGCTAGCAAAACAGACATTATGTAAATCAGTTTACTAGATCTTCGAAAAAGAGAAAATGTTGGTCAGCTGGCCCCAGCCTTTTAAGTGACCTGGACTGGTTTCACGTTAAGATTTTTTTTTTTGATGGACTGCCCTTGAAACAATTAAAAACATTTGATGCGTGGCTCAGTGGTAAAGTGGTTGTTTCCCAACCTAGAGGTTGTGGATTCGATCCCCGTCCATTGTGACCATGTTGACGTATCCTTGAGCAAGATACTGAGCCCCTAGTTGCTCCTGATGGCTCGCCATCAGTATGTGGATGAGGTAATAGTGTGAAGCAGACTGCCCATTCACTTTCTTGTAGATTCTGGTTTGTGCAGTTCAACTGGAAATAAAACCATTCCGTATGCAGGACAGACAATTTTACCTGATATGGTCTAATTTTTTGGCCTTTTCAATGACTTCATCGCCTTGTGGTTGAGGACCCCATGAATGCAGCTGGAAATGACTTGGTGAATGGCAAATTTAGAGAAAATGGGAATGTGGGAGGAAACCGGAATACCCGGAAGAAACACACCCAGGCACGGGGGGAACATGCAAACTCCACACAGGAAGGCCGGAGCCGGAATAGAACCCACGACCTCTGCACTGTAAGGCCATCGTGCTAACCAGTTAGCCACCGTGCCGCCATTGCACATTTCAATCATGTCAAATTTTATTAAGGATGAAAGTGATTTTTCAAATATTCGTCCTTATAGTAAATGCACATTATTTAGGTTGCAACGGTCTTTAAACTCAACTAACGCCGCAATATTCACACAGGCCTTGTTCATGGGGTTCATCTAAAATATCTAATCACTGACCACATGTACTCCAATCTGCTGTGCAGTAGCACTCCGTATATTTTTAACTACTCAGAAGAAAAGAGCAACATCTTTAACTTGTTAGCTTCAAGTTTCAAGTTTGTTTTTCATGTGGCGACGCACCTTTTGGAGATGTTTGTTTCTCTTAGTCCCGCTTGTGTTCATTGTAAGTAAGCTGGTAAGGAATATGCACAATATCGCTGGCTTTTACAACTGATCATAGAAATATGCTGTATTTCTTAGCTGTACCAGGATGTTCTTCATTGCCAAGTATCACGGATCCTGTGTTCACTGGTGACTGAAACAGGATGTTCACAATTGTTCATGAATTGGCAAAAATCCATTCCAAGTATATAATTGTAACTCGAGAACCCTAGCAGATCCTTTACAATTCACAGTTGTCCGCCTCTGCATGTTTCCGATTTGTGAAGTAGTTTCTATACATATACAGTACATTAACGTGACAACTCGAGGGTGCCTGTTAGGATATATTGCTTGTCAATGAACATGCATTTTGAAGTAGTCAGTGTAATAAAGAGCGCACAAAGAGCATTGATAATGTGAACGAAAATTGGATCGAAACTTCTTTGAATAATGTGTGAAGGGGTCAGGGACAGGTTGGGTGAGATATTATGAGCGGGGACAAAGATTTATATAATAGATTATGCAACACTTCTCAATTGTATATGACTTCTTGGCTGCGCACATGGACTTGTTTTCAAGGACATCATAATCTTCTCCATTCTACTCAACTTTCATCCAAGTATAACAGTACCCGGAGAGGAGGAAGTGGGGCTGACTTGAACTTGACTTTGTTTCTTTGGTTATGTCCAGAACCCTGTAGTGACCACTATTTCGATCATCAACCAAAAGTTTAGCGATAACATGTATATACTGTATGTATAGAACCGCAAAATATAATTTAGATAGAAATTATGTAGAGTATGTATGTATGCACTGCATGTGTATGTACATTGATATAAATACAGTGTTTGTATTATACACAGTATTGTAAAATTTCTGTACATTCATCATTCCTTTATTGATATAAATGTATGTATTAATAATCTTTTCTACTTTTTATCCAACTATGCCTAACGTCTATTACCGTATATCTGTCTAGCTATTGGTTGCCAAGTCACCTGTGGCTCCCTTTGCAGCGCTGAACTACACGATCAAGAAGGAAGGAATCTGTATGAGTGGTGAGTAACTGCCGGGCTGATTTGAATAAAAGCATGGAATTTCACTGATAGATAATTAAAAATTTTATGAAGATTTGCTAATTGTTTGATATTGTCATTTAATTTCATTCAAATGTGATATACATTTAATTACTGGGAAAGAAACTAAACATCACAGTCCGACAAATCCAAACACTTGTCTTTTTTGTAAAATTGTAAAGTCATTTGAAATGCTTCACTTGATCTTTCTCACAATCCACTGTAGTTGACAACTCACCATTGTCCTCTTATTGTCCTGGTTGTCGGACCACCTCCTATTTTTGATAACTAATGATTTATGACTTTTCCATGACATTCCCAATAATGCAAATACGAGAGAAAGACAAATAAGTTAATCTAACTCTTTGTATGATAATTGTGTAATAAGTTCACTTAAAGTACAAGCTCACATTCTTTTTTTGACAAAGACTTTCTAAAGTTCAAACAAACAAAATCATCATTTACTAAATTTCTTTTTAGAACTGTAAATTGTCTGGAACGTTAAGCTTTGGGGTAATATTTTCATTTCCCATCACAGAACAGCAGTTACCCAGCCAAATTATGATGCCTCAGAGGTCGTTGTGACTTAATTTATGTTATTATTGAAAAGTTACCAGGCGTGTTTGCGCGAGCTTGCACATGGAGCGTGCAAAAGACGTTAAACTCTCAAGATGTTATGAACAATCATTTTTCATAGAGGGGAGGCACGCATTGTGAAACTTATTGTGTGCTACTCATGTCCTCTTCAACCTGTGAAAATATGAAAGGAATCTGCAAAATATGTTGGGTTTGTTGACATCAAATGTAAACTTCGATGAGAAAAACCATCACCTCCACAAAATCCAAACTATTGTGATAATCATTTTTTTTTCTTTTACAAGTTGAAGTGGAAAAGATTCGGAAGATGCATCTGAATTTTGGTGGCAATTTGTCATAGTTTTTGGACATTTACAGATGCTATATATTTTTCATTTTGTGGAGGTGATGGCTAATGATTCAATGCGTATTAAATACCTGAATGATGATGTAATTTCCTCTTGTTTGTTTGTGTCCAATTTCCTGGATATACTAGATTACATTTTTAAACAGTCAGGTCAACAAGGTGGCTCGCCCTTCGGCATGAATAAACAAACAGTTCTTTTGTGAATAGTTTAAGTTACATCAGCCAAAACTATTGATTGTGAAGGCCCAGGGCGGATTAAATTGACATGGCAGCACAGAGGCTGAAATCTGATTGGACGCAGTACAGCCAAGTGCAACGCTGCTAAATGAAGCGAACAGACTGTTGGGAATATATATGTAACATGTTTATAGTGATGATGATAATAATAACAATAATAGTACTAAGAACAAGAATGAATGAATTTTATGGAGACAAATAATAGAAACATTTCTTCGTATGATAAACTGCAATTTGACGCTCTATATAACAATAGATTCAGATGGGGAGACATGGCGAGTCAAACAGAAGTGGGATAAATCCACTACGGAGAACAGGAGGAGGAGCAGTAAATAGTTAAGTGTGGAGAAGAATAAATTAAAAGTGGCACGTAACCAGTACATTGGAATGCGGTCGGAGCACTTTGTTAAACACTCGGTAAACCCTGGCTTCAATCCACTATCTCGGTATTGCACACAAAGCCCTCTCTGTTCAACCGTTCTTGTAAAGAAATGCTACCCTCTTTCTATTTCCACTTCAATGAATCATTCGCTTCTTTTTGCACTTCATGTTCTCTACCTGTCAAAACTTTTCACGTTTGGATTAAACATGATTTAATTAGGAAGTCCTATGGTCCGATACCTGAGAAAGAGCAATAGGTCAATCGTGGGATTGAGACATGTGTGTTCAGATTATTTTATTTTGTTTTTCCTCCTCATGTCATGTCCATCTTGGCATCCTGTTATTCATGGAAGCTCACACAATGCATCGCAGTGAAAGCTTAATTTCCTTGGTGGCTTATTGACGGAACAAGAATAATGGCTTAAGGAGTGTTAGGTGGTGGGTAGAAGTCTCTGGAAAAATGAATATGACACACAAGTGTGCTAAAGATGTAAGTAAGAGTCGTGAGTACATTAAATGAACATTTTGAATCCTTATGATTGTGGAATACAGTTGTTAAAGTGACTACTACCATCTCCACCTTTCGGTCAGAAATAATTTCTGTTTGTGTGCCCTCTTGCATTATGTTTATCATGTTACTGTGGCGTCAAAGAATTTCACGTCCAAAACTTGGCGTGGCTATTTCTCGCCCTTTTCTACGTCCTGCTGCTCAATTCAGTATTCCTGCATCTTGAGGGAGTGAAGTAGGTTTGCATCCGTGTTTGTGGTCCAAAGATGATTATTTCCCATGTAGTCCACTTGTGCATTTTGTTATTATACATCTGCAGGTGGTGTCCTCTTGGCAAGCTTGTGCCATGTTCTAATAATGTGGCCAGGATTTGGTAATTGGGGCAGCCAAACCACATCAACCTTGTGGGTTTTGGGGGTGGTGGGTTGGTGCGTTGAGGATTAAGCTAATGCGACATGGGAAAATGCCAACAGGCTGCGATGAGGTGAAAACTTAAGGCTTTAACCAAAACATACACATGAATCCTTCATGTATAATAATACAGGACACAGCGGGCTCTTGTTAACACTCCATTTTAGTCATCACCCAGACAATGCATAACAACCTTTGGTACCAAGCATTGTGGGATATGCAGTCCCATAGAACTATACTACTACCTGTCCCACATCCCAAAGAGACCAGGTTTTCCATACAGCCATTAATTTTTGACTCTCCCCATCCTGTTCAGTCTGAGCGAGTCTTTAAAACTTCTAATGAACATATTTGATATTTTTCCAAATGTGGGAGTAAACCAGATTGAGTGTCTAAACGCATCAAACTCACTGTTGCAAGAAATGTATCTAGCGCAATGTCGATAAGAGTGAGTACAGTATTTTCTTTAAAAACTTGTAACCTTTTAACAACTACAGTATTACCTTTACACGGTGTCCATTTATTTTATTTTTTTAGAACTTCAAGCCACTTGATTTTGATTGGATTTGATTTATTAATTTATTGAACATATAAACCAGGGGTGTCAAACTCATTTTTGTGGGCGGGCCACATCGTAGTTATGGTTTCCCTCAGAAGGCCGTTATGACTGGGAACCCATATAAATGTCTCATCACCTTACGTTGATTGATGGAAAGTCAGTTTTGAATCAGAAACCAGTCAGTAATTGTTTGTTCACCAATTCTTCAAATTATTTTAAAAGGGGAGGATTGGTAACAAATAAATGATAATATCTCATATTTCAATGTTGTCAAAAGTGAAGAAAATATGCTGGAAACAGGAAGTTGCTGCACATGATTTGTCCTTCGCAGGCCACAGAAGATGAGGTCGCAGGCCAGATCTGGCCCCCAGGCCTCGAGTTTAGCACCTGTGTTTTAATATCTTGTGATCTATGATGTCAGAAGTTATTTTTAAATCATTGAAAATCCCATGAGTAAATCCTTTTTTAACTTCACTTGTAGCAATATCTTCCACAAATTCCATTACTGCCATAAAAGTGAATCTTTTTTTCTGAAACTATATTGATTCTCACTTAAACGATTGTACTTTTCGATAAAACTGTTGAGCCTGCTAGAAAATAGTTATTCTAGAATTTTTGAGAACTGGCAGCAGTGTTATTGGTCTGTAGTTTGAGTAGATGTTTAGCTCCACTTTTACATATCGGAATAATTTTTGCTCTTTTCATTTTCAATGGGAAGATACCAGTTTTGAAAGACAGGTTACAAATGTATGTGAATGGTTGCACTATGTGTTCTTTAATAATTTTTATCAAAATCATATCAATGTTAAAACATTCAGTGGATTTGTTTGTTTTTACAATAATTGTTTTTTAATATTTCGATATAATTTACAGCACTAAGGAACATAGTTTGGGAATTATTCTGAATTTATTGAGTTCATATTTATTTATTGGATCAGGAATTTCTTTTGCTAGTTCACTGCAAACTTGAATACAATAATAATTGAATTCATTAACTATATCTGTTTTTTATCAATAACAATATTTTTATCTGGTATAAAATAGTCAGGAGAATTAATTTTTTTGAAGTTGTCCATCCATCCATCCATTATCTGTACCAGTTCTCCTCACTAGGGTCGCGAGGGGGTGCTGGAGTCAATCCCTGGTGTCTTCGCGCAGTAGGCGGGATACACCCTGAATTGGTTTCCAGCCAATCGCAGGGCACACACAGACAAACAACCATCCGCCCTCACACTCATACCTAAGGGGCAAATTAGAGTGTTCAATCGACCTGCCATGCATGTTTTTGGAATGTGGGAGGAAACCCACGCAGGCACGGGGAGAACATGCAAACGCCACACAGGAAGGCCGGAGCCGGAATCGAATCCACGACCTCCTCGATATGGAACAAAACAAAAACATTATGGCTACCCTTGATGTGTGAAAGTCTTTGTTAATAATATTTAGGCTTTATTTACTTTGTCTTTATTTTCTCCAAGGAAACCAAGGACACAAAAAGGGTGTTTTACAAACGTCACTGTTACAAAAAATCAATCAACAGCTATTGTGATGAATTTGGTCAATTCCCTTTTCGTTCACCCGGCTATACTATATTCAACCTTCGCACATTGACGGTTCACCAGCCGCGAATTCACCCAAACGCTGATTTATTTTCATTGCATAATTCTTGACAGTGTTTCTGATTGCTGCTATTTGTTCTCTCTGGGTTGTAGGAAACGACGACGAGGATACATTTTATGAGGGCACTGATCCCAGCCTCCAGGCTATCAGGGTGAGAACTGCAATCAACCTTGAGACAACCTGAATGGAGGCTCCAAAAGTGCAGTGAAAGTCATTACCAACGAACCTCATCATCATCATCATCACAGCTACTCTTGTAAAATGGAAAAAAGCCAGAAAAATACACACTGGAGGCCAGCTTCTTATCTTCTAATCCCATTTTTGTTTGTTTTCAATATTGCTGTTTTATTTTTCGACCTATTTTTGTTTTAAATTTTGGGTCATATTCCAAGATGTTTCATAGCCGAATCATTTCATTTCCAAGGGTTCTCTACTTTACTGACCAAATTTACTCTAAAACCTGTGTATGTGTGAAAACACACTGAGAGAGACTGCGGTAAAGTGACACCAGAGTCCAACATACTAGTTGTAGCTTGTTGTCAGCATTATATAGCTTCCTGATCAACTTTGAACACTTGTAGTCATTTATTTGAATAAATCCTCAAATAAAAGGTGCTGCATCTCCAGTATATCCACATTTCCGTCACACCAATTGCATTGATTCAATTTTATTTAAATAGCACCATCAGATAGCACTGCATTAAAAAAAGGTATTATTATGTGAAGGATATTGCCACAAGGGCTGAGAAAGACTTCATCAGAGATGTATTTGTAGAAAAGTGTGCTGTGGTCTGACAAGTCCACATTCCAAATTCTTGGGGAAATTGTGGACGTCATTCCCTCCGGGCCAATGGGGAAAAGGACCATCCAGATTGTTATCAGCGCAAACTTTCAAAGCCACACATTCAAGTTCCTGGGAGTACAGATCTCCGATAACCTCTCCTGGACTCACAACACCACAGCAGTGGTAAAGAAGGTCCACCAGCGTCTGCATTTCCTGAGGGTCCTCAGGAAATTCTATCTGGACAAGAAGCTGCTGCTGGCCTTCTACCACTCGTCCATCGAGAGCCTGCTGACCTACTGTGTCTCCACCTGGGACAGCAGCTGCACTGAGGCAGACCGAGTGAGTCAAAACGGCGCAGAGGATTATAGGCTGCCCTCTCCCCTCCCTGTTAGACATCTACACCACCCGGTGCCTCAGCAGAGCATTCAATATCGTCAAAGACAATACTCACCCGAACTCACACCTGTTTAACCTGTTGCCCTCTGGCAGGCGCTACAGGTGCATCAAATCAAAGACTAATAGACTGAAAAGCAGTTTCTTTCCGAGAGCTATCTCCATTCTGAACTCTCACACACGCACACAACCACCCTTACCTTGCAGAACAGCAACGTAATGTGTTTTTATTTATCCAATATCGTATTATTTTCCATCTCATTATCTATTCTTTTATTGATCTAATTTATATATTTGATTAAATATTGTTGTACTGCACTGGAGAGGGGAGCTCTCTAATCTCGTTGCACACTGTACAATGACAATAAAGGGATTTCTGATTCTGATTCTGATATGTGAAGATATGCCGGTTTGTTAGCACCATGGTTTGGGTAACTTGCACATATTGTAAAGGTGTGAAGTGCGCTATATAAATCAAGTTGTATTGTATTTTATAAGGTACATAGGCATATAGGTTTTTGAGCAAGATGCTGTCATCAGAATCGGAAATACCTTTATTGTCATTGTACAGTGTGCAACGAGATTAGAGAGCGACCCTCTCCAGTGCAATACAACAATAATTTAATCAAATATATAAATTAGATAAATAAGAGAATAAATAATGTGATGGAAAATAATATGAAATCGGATAAAAAAACACATTACGTCGCTGTTCTGCAAGGTAAGGGTGGTCGTGTGTGTGGGTGTGAGAGTTCAGAATGGGGATGGCTCTGGGAAAGAAACTCTTTTTCAGTCTATTAGTCTTTGATTTGATGCACCTGTAGCGCCTGCCAGAGGGCAACAGGTGTGAGTTCGGGTGAGTATTGTCTTTGACGATATTGAGAGCTCTGCTGAGGCACCGGGTGGTGTAGATGTCTAACAGGGAGGGGTGAGGGCAGCCTATAATCCTCTGCGCCGTTTTGACTGTCTTCTGGAGCCTCACTCGGTCTGCCTCAGTGCAGCTGCTGTACCAGGTGGAGACACAGTAGGTCAGCAGGCTCTCGATGGACGAGTGGTAGAAGGCCAGCAGCAGCTTCTTGTCCAGATTGAATTTCCTGAGGACCCTCAGGAAGTGCAGACGCTGGTGGACCTTCTTTGCCACTGCTGTGGTGTTGTGTGTCCAGGAGAGGTCATCGGAGATCTGTACTCCCAGGAACTTCAATGTGTGGACCCTCTCCACATATTCACCTCTGATGTAGAGGGGGGTGGCACAGTCTTATTCCTCCTAAAGTCGATGACAATCTCCTTTGTTTTTGCAATGTTGAGTTGCAGTCTGTTGTCCTCACACCAAGCCGTTAGTCTCTGGACCTCCTCCCTGTAGGCTGCCTCGTCACCTTTCGAGATCAGACCGACCGCTGTCGTGTTGTCGGCAAATTTGACGACGGTGTTGTTACCGTGGGCCGGGTTGCAGTCATAGGTGTAGAGGGCGTATAGGAGAGGGCTCAGCACGCATCCTTGAGGGGGGCCGGTGCTCAGCGTTCGGGTGGAGGACGTGTAGGGGCCGACCAACACAGTCAGGGATCTCTTGGTCAGAAAGTCCTTAATCCAGATGCGTGTGAGGGCAGGGAGGCCGAGAATGTCCAGTTTGGAGATAAGGATGTCTGGTATGATTGTGTTAAATGCCGAGCTGTAGTCCACAAAGAACATCCTGGCATAGCTCTGCTGTTGTTTCAGATGGCCCAGCACAACATGCAGAGCAGTGTCGATGGCGTCCTCTGTGGATCTGTTTGCTCTGTATGCAAACTGGTAGGGGTCCAGTATGGGAAGAAGGCAGTCCTTGATGTGCTGGAGAACCAGTCTCTCGAAGCACTTCATGATGACTGTCGTGAGAGCAACAGGACGGTAGTCATTTAGGAGGACTGCGGGTGACTTTTTGGGGATAGGAATAATGGTGGAAGTCTTCAAGCAGGAGGGGATGACTGCTTGAGCCAGGGAGCGGTTGAAGATCCTGCAAAAAACATGTGATAGTTGGTGGGTACATGCTCTGAGGACCTTGCCTGGCATTCCGTCAGGTCCAGTAGCTTTCCTGGGATTAATAGCCAGGAGCACGTGCCTCACAACGTGTTCCTCTATGGTGAGTGAGGGGGAGTTGAGGCATGGAGTGCGGGGGTGTGACGGTTGTGGTGAGTCAAAGCGAGCAAAGAAGCAGTTTAGCTCCTCTGCTAGCGCCGCACTTGGGTCTACAGATGTCATGCTGCCGCCTCGGTAGTTGGTGATGCTCTGTCGACCCTTCCACACCTCCCGTGGTCTGCTGCTGGCAAGGTGGGACTCCAGCCTCCTCTTGTAGTCCGTCTTGGCTAGTTTAATGCCTTTTTTCAGGTCAGCACGAGCCACACGGTACAGGGCTCTGTCACTTGACCTGAAGTCAGTGTCGCGGGCCTTGAGGAAAGAGCGAACCTGGCTTGACATCCTGGGTTTCGGGTTTGGGAAGGTCCGTATGGTCTTGTTCAGGGACACAGTTTCCATGCAGAACTTGATGTATTCCAGTACACATTGTGTGTAAACATCAAGGTCCTGATGATCAAAGAGGTCCCAGTTGGTGTCTTGAAAGCAGTCCTGTCATTCACTAATGGTGGTCTCCCGCCAGGTTTCCACAGTCTTTGTGGTGGGCCTGAATCTGCGTCTGAGAGGGGTGTACGCAGGTGTAAGCAGCAAGGACAGGTGGTGTGACTGGCCGAGGGGGGCGAGTGGGAAGGCTCTGTATCCGTGCTTGATGTTTGAGTACACAAGGTCAAGAGTGTTGTCTCCCCTCGTTGGACACTTGACATGCTGGTGGAACTTTGGGAGTACAGTCTTTAAATTGGCCTTCTTAAAGTCACCCACTACTAAGTGAACGCCATCAGGGTGGGCCCGCTGTTGTTTATTGATGACGCACGCGAGTAGCGAGAGCGCCGTGCTAGTGTTAGCATCAGGAGGGATGTAAACAGCGGTGAGGAGCACTACTGTTAGCTCCCTCAGGAGGAATTAAGGCCGGCATTTAACGGACATGTACTCGATGTCGGGGGAAGAGTGCTTCTCAACGATCACGCTATTATTGCACCGGTTCTCATGCACGTAAACACAGAGCCCCCCACCCCTGCTCTTACCGGTGTCTCTCGTTCAATCTGCGCGATGTAGCGAGCGCCCAGCTAGCTGGATGCTACCGTCGGTAACGTTGGCGTGCAGCCAGGATTCCGTGATGATGATCACACAGCTGTCTCGCACATAGCGGTTTCCCAGGGAATTTGTAATTCCAGATCGTCGGTTTTATGGACGACGGATCTGGCGTTGGTGAGATAGAGACTTGGCAGTGGTTGCTTGTGGGGCTGCTGTTGTAGCTTTAGTAGGACACCGGACCTGCAGCCCCGCTTCTGCTTCCTCTATCTCCGTCGTCTGCGTCGCCTCCCGGTCCCGATGACAATTCACAGTGAGCCGGGCGGCCTCACTAGTTCGTCGGGAATTTTGCGATCATAGCAAAATTCCTCTGAGATGGTCATTTTGTATCGATATCCAACGTCCACGATGTCCTGATGAGTATATCGATACTGTGCCGCAGTTGGTGTGAATAAGACCGAGCAAACGTAAATAATAAGTAATAAAGAGCACTGGGAGGGAGAGCCGTTAGCCGCTGCGTCTATGCGCGCCGCCATCTTGGCAAAAGAAAAAAATAAAATAAATCAGAGCAACGTCTCTTTCAAGGATGTCCCTGCTGATTTCAGCAAGACCGTGCCAACTCACAGTTCAGTTGCCACACAGAAAACGTTGAAATTCTTCATCCTTCTCGTCATTCTGTCTTTCCAGCTCGTGTTAAATTTCCTCTTTAGTTTCCCGACAATAACTCGACATCTAAGCAAAGGTCAAGAGTCGCTGCGAGTATACAATGTGCCACTTCAATGCATTTCTCACCAATCTGGTTTGAACAATCAAAGTACATGCTGAATAAAATGTTCTGCCCCTTTACATGCAATCAATAACCACTTTGAAAAACAGGTTTAAAACATTGCAGGTGTTTCTCTTTGTACAACTGTGATTGACTTACAGAACTGATACACCTTATGAATTCAAATGACGTTAATTACTGCCGGAGTGTAATCTTGTGGCTATGTTTGGTGGTGTGGATGAACAATAATTTGGTTACCCCCCCCCCAAAAAATGCGTTCTTCTGTTTGAGTTTAAAGTGTAAGGGACATGGTGAAAAAATACCATAAAGGTTTTTTTAAGGAGTAGTACAAGTACATGTACTAAGATTCCAATTTGGTAAAAAACAATGCAATGAAAAAGATGCCGAAAACCCAATATTTTTATAAGCCAGAAATGCCGACGGGGTCATCTTCAGACGATGATAAGCAGGACAGGACATGATAAACGTCCGATTGTGTTACACTGCCAGCTAGCTTATATTGAACGATAGTGAGGAGTGTTGGAATTATATCTATTTTCTGACTCCATTCACCAAACACGACTCACATTCATCCAACAATTATGCGCGCTCGTTCTGAGAGAGAAATGACCAGGAAGCCGGCGATTACACACGGCAGCGGATTTATTCCTAACAGGAGATCTAGTACAAAGCCTGGGGCCCGATTACAGCTCTGCGCGCCTCTGTACCCCCCCCCCCCCCCGAGTTGCCCAGGATTTATACATTTCAACAAAACAAAGCAAAGACATCCTACTACTCTCCTATTTGCTATGTGTCATCTGCAACTAACTTTAGCTTGCTCTTATTGGATATCTTCACCCCGCAGGATAGCGTGTCGGCTCTTCCCATGGACGCGCGCCAAGGCAGTTGTTTGTGCGCTCCACTGCCCATGAACCACTGGATCTGTTATTCCGTTTTCACGGTCGACCGTCTGACCATCTCACACAACAGCACCTTGATGTCTGGAACTATCTGCGTCAGCCCACCCAGTTCTCAGACGTACCTTTTATTGTACATTGAATTAAATCACAATCAGTCAATATCTTTATTGCATTAAACTGCATACATGTAACTTGTCGTCAATCATTTAAAATCCTTAATAGTCAAATGTATAAAATCCTTTAGGAGTGAGGTTTACCGTCTTCTAAACATATTATTGATTGAGTGTGTCATTGTCCTCGTGATTTAGTGGTATAAATGTTAATTATACACAAGTACAGTCTAATGTGGTTGTAGGCAGGAATATTTTTATGAAGTGTGTTATATTTATATGTACAGTGCTGTGAAAACATATTTGCCCCTTTTCTGATTTTGGTGTTTTTTGCACATTTTCTTCTTTTCCTTTCGGCTTTTCCCTTCAGGGGTCGCCACAGCGAATCAGTTGCCTCCATCTAACCCTGTCCTCTGTATCCTCTGCTCCCACCCCAATGACTTTCATGTCCTTTTTAAGTACATCCATAAACCTCCTCTTTGGTCTTCCTCTAGACCTCTTGCCTGGCACTTGGAAACTCAGCACTCTTCAGCCAATATACCCATTATCTCTACTCTCGACATGTTCAAACCATCTCAGTCTGGCCTCTCTGACTTTACCTCACATGTGCCGTCCCTCTGAAGTACTCATTCCTGATCCTATCTATCTTGGTCACTCCCAAAGAGAACCTCAGCATCTTCATCTCTGTCATGTCCAGCTCTGCCTACTGTCTTTTCTTCAGTGGCACTGTCTCCAGACCAAACAACATCTCTGGTCTCACCACAGTTCTATAATTTTTCCTTTCATTTTAGCTGGAACTCTTCTATCGCACATCACACCTGATACTTTTCTCCACCCGTTCCAGCCAGCCGGCACACGCTTCTTCACATCTTTTCCACACTCTCCATTGCTCTGGACTGTAGACCCTAGCTATTTAAACTCCTCCACCTTCTTGGTGAGTGGTAAGCTCACTCTTCCAATTGGGTCACTCGCATTTACACATAGATACTCCATCTTGCTACAGCTAATCTTCATTCCCCTCCTTTCCAGGGCAAACCTAAATGCCTCCAGCTTCCCCTCCACCTGTTCCCTGCTCTCACTACATATCACAATGTCATCTGCAAACATCATGGTCCATGAAGATTCCTGTCTAACCTCGTCTGTCATCCTGTCCATTACCATAGCGAACAAGAAGGGACTCAGACCTGATCCCTGATGTAGTCCCACCTCCACCTTGAACTACACCTACAGCACACCTCACCACTGTCTTACAGTCCTCATACATGTCCTGCACCAACTTGAACATACTTTTTTGCTACTCCAGACTTCCTCATACAGAACCACAGTTCCTCTCTGGGCACTCCGTCATAAGCTTTCTCCAGATCTACAAAGACACATTGCAACTTCTTCTGTGTTTTTCATATTTATCACTCATAAAGGTTTCATCTATCAAACCAATTTTGATATCACACTGAAACAACACAAGGATATAGAAAATGCAGTTTCTAGACGGTGATTTTATTTACCATGGGGCAGGATAGCGATACAAACCTATCTGGCCCTATGTGGAAAAGTAATTGCTCCCCTTTGTTAAATCACCAAGCAACTGTGACTCGCCACAGTTTTGGGAAAGCTGAGTTCAATTTCACAGGCAACACCTAACCACCACCTTTGTTTAATGAAGAAATCACTTGAATAGAATATGTTAGACAAGTAGGATACAAAATCTCAACAACTAATGCATCATCCACGAAACCAAAAAAAAGAAAAAAAAGTGATTGAAATCAAGGTTACAAAGCCATTTCCAAAGCTGTTGCAAATGGAGAAAACTGGGAACAGTGGCAAATTTTCCCTGGAGATTACCTGAAGAGTGGTACGACGACTCATCCAGGAGGTCACAAAACAACCTGGAAAACCATCCAAAGAACTGCAGGCCTCACTGGCCTCGGTTAAGGTCAGCTTTCACGACTCTACTTCAAAAAAGACAATGGTCAAAAATCGCATCATTGGGAGGGTTTTCACATTTGCGATAAAGCTTCAAGCCTTTTGGAGAAATATTCTGTGGACTGTTGAGTCGAAAAATTAACTTTTTGAAGGGCGTGCATCTGGCATAAAAATGGCACCGGATCTGATTTTAAAAAAACAGTAAAGCATGATGGTGGCAGTGTGATGGTCTGGGGCTGCTTTGCTTCCTCAGGACCTTGAAAACTTGCTGTGATTGTTGGAAAAAATAATTTAGCTGTTTACCAGAAGATCCTGAAGCAGAACGTCCTGCCATCAATTTGTGTTTCCGAACTTAAGCACTCTTGGACTATGCAGCAGGACAATGATCCAAAACAGCCAACCAAGTCCACCCCAGAAGGGCTCAAAAGAAGAAATTAATGTTTTAAAATCCAGATTTAAATCCAACTGAGATGCTGTGGTGTGATTTTCAACGGGCAGTTCATGCTAGAAAACCCTCCAATATGGCAGCGTTGAAACTATTCTGCACAAGAAGTGTCGTCCAAACCACACGGGATGAGCAACGTGCCTTGACAGAACTGATGACAAACGTTGAGAATAAGCACCAATGCTTTTCATTGCTTTACGCTCTGGGCAAACTTCAACTCGTGCCATTTGAAGCATGATTTGCCTAAATATCAACTACTAGTCAGGTGTCCCACTCGGGAAGGAACACAGTATATTAGATTGTTTTTTATTCGCTCCATAAAGCATCATATTGTTCTTTTTCTAGTCCCACCCTCGAAAATTCAGACCGTTGTCTAATTCTGATGGACCCCATCTACAAAGAAAAAATGAAAACAGCCAAGGCAGTCTCTAAGCGATGGACGACAGAGAGAAATAGAGATAGTCTCACCAACACTGACTGGAAATCCCTGCATGCGCCTTGTGGCTCTATCAACGGTGTGTGCGAACCTGGATTCCTACCAAAACCGTGGTGAAGAAAGAAAATAGCAAGTACTGGTTCACAAAAGTTACTCAGCCTACAAGAATGGTCAAGAATCAGGCCCACAGAAAAGGGGCAAAAACGATGAATATTGACAAATGCCAAACAAAATTTGAATAACGCTACTACTTGTGAGAGACAGATATGTTTTTTTTTCAGGGCAGATACCGATTATTAGTAGTCACCGAGGCCGAAAACCAATATTTGAAGCTGATATTCATTTGTTGAAAAAAGGGTTAAAATGGTGTCAAAATTTGGAAAAATAAAAACTCCAAAACTTTACTTAATTTAAGTGCCTTTAAGCATATTTCTATTCAACAGCTTTAGTGATTTACATGTTAAAGCTTTTTTACATCTTAGAAAGTAGACTTGGTTTTAAAAGTCTAATAAAAAGTGCACCCAGCTCAGTCTTATAGTTCAATGAAAACAAACATCTCTTTAAAGTTTACTGTGACAAATAGTTTTCTATTAGTTGTGAGTTGTAGTAGACCGAGATTTATTACAATTTCGGCAAAGTCTGTTGCGTTACCTTCCTCTCCCATGGTGCATGTGACTCGAGGTGAAAAAGCAAACAAGCAGCTTACTGCTGATTTGCTGCTACCCACTGCACAAGGAACCAATTAGATGGTGCTGTGGGTGTGCCAATCTGCTTCTGCAGGCAGAGCCACTAGCACAGCAGAAAAAAAGAGAGAGAAGTGAGCTGCAGCAAGCCCAAATAAATTTATCGTCCTTGAAAGTTAAAAAAAGGTCAATATCGATAATCGACAAAATGCCAAATATCACTAGCCACTACATTAGCAAAAACAAGAAAAAGATGGTGGTACAAATTGGCCGCTAGCACAGCAGAAAGAGATAGAGAGAAGTGTGCTGCAGCAAGCCCAAATAAATTTATCGGCCTTGAAAGTTAAAAAAAGGTCAATATCGATAATCGGCAAAATGCCAAATATCACTAGCCACTACATTAGCAAAAACAAGAAAAAGACGGTGCTACAAATTGGCACCATTGACTTTCCAGAGATTTTCCAACACCACCACCATTAAATCGATTACGTTTACGGATGACATAATCTTGGTCGCTCACATCAGGGACAATGATGACTCTGCTTAGGGAGAGGAAGTGTCACTTTTAGCTGCATGGTACTCTGGAAACAAATAGGAGCTCAACTTGCACAAGACAGTGGAAATGGTCATAGACTTTTTACCCTCGGTCCCTCCCCTCAACCTTACACAATCAAAGAGACCTTTGTTAAAGAGTTGGAGTTGGTCAAGTTTCTCGGCACTTTCATAACAAGCGACTGAAAATGGGAGCCAAACATTCCTCAATCATCAAAAAAGCACACCGTAGGATGTTCTTTCTGAAGTGGAAACTCAATTTGATACAGGTTCTACAGAGCCACTGTGAAAAGTCTTCTCTTATAATCTATTACCGTGAGGTTTGCGGACAGCTGAGAGACTAACTGGACAACAGCAGCTGTCAATTAGTAACCTGTATGAATCTAGGTTAAGGAAACGAGCCGGGAAAATCGCTGCAAATCCCTCCCTCCCTCAGTACCACCTCTTTAACAGGCTCCTTTTAGGAATGTTCTTAGGAACATGGACCACATGCCACGTAAATAGCCCCCCCACCCCAATTTCTCAGATGGCACCAATTACCATCTTTCCCCGCGGTAGAAACTGGAAGGGAACAACTGTTGTGAAATGCGCTATATAAATAAAGTTGTATTGTACAAACACCACTGTGTAGACTTTTCAGTTTTAATCAGTTACAAATGCTTTAAATCCAATAACAAGTACATAGGCCTACTCGCTAGTTGCAAAAAATGTGCATTCATTGTTTGTCTCTTTGTTTAGCCCTATTTTCTATATTTTTTCCTTTTTATTAGTTATGATTGCAAGATATAATTATATAATAAAATAAAATAATAATAATAAAATAAAATAAGAATGAAAAAGGTTAAATTAATTTACATTTACAGACTATTTTCGTAGACAGGCATCCATGCACTCAACGTAAAAATTGACGCATGTTCATTTTTGAGTCTAGTTTACCATGTTTGGTTGGGACTGCGTCTTGTCTCGTTAGGTGTTCTGGCAGATGTAGCTGACGCGCCCTGGGCGCACCTGACAAGTCGAGTGCAATCGGCATAAAAATGGGCGCATCTTCATTTTCGTGCTAGTCCAGCTTTGTGAATTTGGTAGACAGACGCATCTGACAATTTGGTGGCCAAAAGAGGCTAAATTTTAGACTTCCAAAAACAATGTCTAAGGTGTGGCGCAGTGGTCTAATGTGATTTTGGTGGGTTTAAATGAGGCGCAGGCAGAGCTCTGCGGACATCTGTGGTAGATCATCGTATTTTATTTATAAATATCAGAGCTGGGCATTTGTCCCTTTATTCCTCCGGTCGTTATCTCGGGGCTGATCCGGCCTCAACTCTCTGCCCTTATTCAGAAAAATTGGCAACCCTTGACCCCGTTTAAATTCTAACACTTAAATTCAACTGTCAGCAAATTCACTAAACGCAAGTGGCGGGCCGTGAGTTTGGGACCTGGGCCTTCAGTGGGTACTTAGTATGGAGGACTGAAAGTGCCAAAATTAAATTAAAAAAAAAATACTCCATGAAATGTTTAATTAAAATTGTCATTAATTAATCAAATGTTTGATTTATCAATTAAATGTGGTAGATACCTTTTAAAAACGATGGGCAGAAAAAAAAATAAGAATAAAATGAGAATCCGAAAAAAGAAATATTTAGAGTTTGACCCTAATCAATCAATCTTTCTATTTATTGATATCTCCTGAAAGAAAGTGAAAATGTGTCCGGTACAAAGTGGAAAGGGTAAAAGTACCATAAGGAAAGCACTTTGTTACTGCTCCATCTGTTGTGAAATGCATTATAAAAATGAAATTGCATTATATAGTATTGTATAGTATAATATTAAATCTTGGATTTCAGCATGTAAATACTTCCGTTTCGTTCCCTATCGGGATATAAAGGAGACGGGACTAAAATATAAAACATGATCGTGTTTACTCCGTGGAAGGGAGCTGTGAACAAATGAAGGTGATCAGCTGCTAATGGTCCGGACAAAACAATAACTCAGCGCGCTCAGATCATTAACAGGCTCTAACGGGCTGTAATCATAGCAACCATTCCCATGACTTCAGTTCCCATGGTGGGGGGAGCCTTCAGGGTTTTTCAATTCGGTAACAATGGTGTCATTTGTGGCACTTCCTTCTTGTTTGTCTGACTCGTGGGCACACAAACAGGCAATTTTCACTCAAGTTTGTTTTGTTGTACTCGTTATTCACGATATAGCTTTAAATTATGCAATATTTAATGTCTTTAAAGTCACTTCCGATTTTAATAAAAGGTCGCGGTTGTTGTTGTTTGTGATGCTTGCCAATACTTAAACTAGTCAATAGCAAAATTTATTTCTTTATGTGTCCCAAAAGGTATTTTCTGACAGATTTTAATAAGTCTTTTTTTCTATCACATCCGGTTCATGAGATATTTTCACTTTTAGTTTTTAAGTTTGATTTAGGAAAGCTTGCGCATGAAATTTCAGGGAAAAGTCCACCGGTAGCGGAATTTAACCCTTAATTCAGAAATACTATAAATAATAAACAATAATAAATAATCAAAAAACATGACTAAATATGACTATATTACGCCTGCTACCCTTGTGCGGAGACGTGACTAGGATAATGATGGATCAACTATTTTACATATAATATTATTGTTATATTATGATTATTATGAAACCCTAATGTGCTTTAGAAAGAACGAGGGCAGATTTGAATCGGCGCCCTCCCACCCCCCCAAAAAACCCTTGCTTCTCTAATTAAAAAAAATATATTTTTTTAAAATATATATATTGTTGACCGGTGTTATGGAAAGATTACAGCAAATGTAGATAGTAAATGTAGGTAACAGTTTATGATTTACCGATATACTGGTTCCACATGGCTATGTACAGTATTATCTTATCAATTTGTAATCAGCCTTTGGTGGTTATGAGAGTAGTAGCATTCCTTTTTCGGCCTGTTCATCAGAAACACACACCAAAAAAATAAATAAAACGATATGATTTGAACCGGAAGACATAGAATAAAAGTGGACATGACTCCGACATCAAATTACAAGATATGTTCCATATATTCCGCTTCTCTATAAAAGATGTTTAAAGGCAGTAATAGTTTACACCTCCAAAGAAGACTTGGGCAAAGTGTGCATGGATAAAAAAAAGATGGTGGAAAGATGAACCTTGTGGCGAAAATAATACTGACATTTGAGTATTTGTGTACTTTGCTTTGAGAAGCTCTCGGCTCCATTTAAACATTTGTTGGTTAATAGCAGTGCCGTAAAGAGTGGTGGATCCTGGTTTTTGGATCAGTCAAAGGCTCGTTTTTTGACAATTTCACAGGAATGGTGGCAATTTGGAAATTGAGGACGAGTCCAAAATGGCTGGCCAATTTCAGTCCAACATTGTCCAGCGATTTTTCATTTATTTCTAAATGGACCCAATTCCTATAAACCGTAATTTCCAATGAATACAGCCGTCTTTTGACAAAACATAATTACAGACCGATTCGTTTTTTCCCCTCTTTTTAAAGACAATAAGATATGGATTTAGCTTTATTAGTTTTGACGTTCAGTGCTGCCTTCTTCAAAAGATGTCAGCTGAGTCTTATCAGCTGATGTTGATGTTCCTGAACGTTGCAGACGGCGTGGCCGGGTAATCATGTGATCTGTTATGTGAAGCACCTTCTGAAGAAAGATCAGTTTGGACCCCAGCATTTTTAATAACTAAACACCTGTTTTTAACTTAGTGTTTTCAAGTAAGAATTAGAAAAAGTTTTTTCGCCAATTTTTTCAAAATACAAAATAATATCATAGAGAAATTTCTATCTGGCATTCGTATTAACCATAGTACAGAGAAAAAGCCTTTTGAAGTTTTAAAATGATAAAATCAGGTGTAGAGCAGACTTGTAAAGAAACTCAGTCTTAGAGCTATTAGATCTAAGCGTTGGTTTCGATACAGTAAATCACATTTTTTAAATACTTAGAAACCTGGTGGGCATCTCTGGTACTGCATTTAACTGGTTTTAGTCCCAACACACAGACCATTTCTTTTTAAGTATAGATACTAGGGCTGCCAAAATTAAAGCATTAACTCAGGTGATTAATCCAAAACATTTTAACCCAGTTAAATATTTTAACTCAGTTAACTCTGTTTGATTTACTTAAAAAATAATTTGCATACTTTGCAAATATTGTGCCATATTAGCGGTCTTTAGCACGTCTCAGAACAAAACACTGTGTTTAAGTTACCGCTGGGCCTTGCAAACCAACACTGCTGGAGTGTGGCGCTTGTGGGCAGTTTTGAGAAATGTTTCGAAAATAAATGTCTGCAAAGATGTCTCCATTTAGATCGTATTCAAGAATCCAAGAAAGCTACTAGAACAATCTTTGAATTAAATATACTTCATATTTGGTGATTTTGCATCAATTCCAAGATATTATTCAAGTAAATATCTGTTATAAGCTACGCAAAAAATAGTAGTTGACAACTGTGATTAATCATGGAATTTTTTGTGATTGATTAGTTAAAAAAAATGAATCACTTGTCAGCACTAATCGATACATGTGCCTCCAAAATCCATGACATGAAATGTGGGGTTGCCCAAGGTTCAATTTTAGGCCCTTTAGTTTTCAGTCTTTACATGCTTCATTGCCCTGTCTCCCAATGACACAGGGCTTATTGATTTCTTTTTAAAGTGTCTTTTAGATATTAAATCACCTTTCTCTCTATCCAGACAATTACTTCAATCAAAACTTGTCATTATTAGTTGCATAGATGTGCTTAATGAGGTGGCTAGTGAGCCACCTGAATGACAAGTGACACCTCATTCAAAGGGAAACAACAGGATGGTCTTGAGCGCCAATGTTTATATGAGGACAACCGTTGATCCTTTGCCATGTTGTTCACAAGCAGAAACTCATACATCCAATATAAACATGTTTTATTGGTTTTAACTGCAATCTGTCATCACAAAATAAACCATTAACAAAGACACTACTGTAGTGAACAACAACATTCCAATGCTGTTAACCCCTTACCTAACGGGAATACATTTTAGGCTTTTAGCACTCATACCATAAAAAAATAAGAAGGCACGACCATTGGGAAACCTGGAATGTTCTTTTTTTTTTTAGGCACTTCATGGGAAAGAGTGGTCAAAAATAACCTTTACATCATCATCATCATGACAAAAAGTGCTAGTACGTGTGTGCGTGATAGAGGAAAAAAAGGCAATCTTGTTTTACTCTAAAATTTAGCTGAGCGATCGTTCTCTAATCACCTGACTGACTCCGTGATGCATCATATGACATGAATCCCACTTCAAAGTTACTGATCTGAGGACAGGACTGTTCTAGAACCAGTCTACATTCTAGAGGCCTAAAACACACTGTAAGCAGCATTTGTCAATGCATGGTGCTGGTGGTTAAGTAAACTGGGCTCATGTGTGTTACCAAAAAAAAAAAAAAAAAAAACTACGAGCATTGGTCACTTCATCTATACAACCTTTGTTAGCAAATGTATAGAATATTGTTCTCTTATGTCTATGTGAAGAGGTACGATAATTATGTTTCCCAAATATTTAGTGCAAAACTCCAACTGCAATAAATGAGCATGAACACCACCTGCACCCTGTGTGCACGACTACGCCAAGCTGGCAATGTGTTTGTGGCCTCAGACTGCAACACACCCTCCCACAGCTGCAGTCCAAGATGTGGGAGGAGCAAGAGATAAATAAAATGCTACACCTTTGTGCACTTTGCTTTAAATTGAGATTACGTTTCAAAACAAAGGGGGAAAAAAACGTGTTAACAGAAATGTAATTGCAGTATAGTATTTTACTGTAAAAAAAAATCGTTTTCCCAATCTTGCGATTATGGAAGATCATAATTTAACAAAAGAAAAAATATATATACTATTATTTCATTAACAGATAAATACAATGTAAAAATGCTTAAGATCAGCAATAAATATAATTTGATAAATAAGCAGTGACAACCAAAGCCTATACGCTTACAGCTTTATGAAATAA